>NC_048581.1:70970801-71270801 GCF_013265735.2 Oncorhynchus mykiss
TGATCAGAGCGATGCATATTTTTTACTTCCAGGTTTGATCACTGACACCTTCGGACGGATATACTTATATTCCCCCACTTTTGTTTTGTTTCGTTATTTATTTTACAATCCTTACATTATTCTTACTACCATACCATTTATTTATTGCTTGCAGGGGACTGGGGGTGATGGTTGGGAGGGGGCAGACACCTGGTTAGCAAGTTGATGTTTTGTGCCGTTCTGCCTTTGCCTGGCCGTGGGCCTCTCTCCCGACTAGAGTCCCACCAGCCCTCTGTAGTGCTTATGTCTGTGTAGGTGTGCGTACATATAATTACTATTTGTACTTTATTACTATTTTCTCTTAGCAATTTAGTATTATGTATGTGTATATTTTAAATCAGTGTAGATTGTTATTCTGGGGTATGAATGTTTGTATGTGTATATGTGCATATGGATGTATATACAGATTCTTTAAATATATATTTTTATATATGATTTTTTTGTGTGGGTATGTATACATACATATGTATGTATGTATGTATATGTGTGTGTGTATGTGTGTATGTATACATAGGTATGTGTATGTATATGTGTGTGTGTATATATACATAGGTATGTGTATGTATATGTGTATGTATATATATATGTATATATATATGTATGTATGTATGTATGTATGTATGTATGTATGTATGTATGTATGTATGTATGTATGTATGTATGTATATGGATGTATATACATATTCTTTAAATATATATTTTTATATATGATTTTTTTGTGTGGGTATGTATACATACATATGTATGTATGTGTGTATGTATATATAGGTATGTGTATGTATATGTGTGTACGTATATATACAGTGCCTTGCGAAAGTATTCGGCCCCCTTGAACTTTGCGACCTTTTGCCACATTTCAGGCTTCAAACATAAAGATATAAAACTGTATTTTTTTGTGAAGAATCAACAACAAGTGGGACACAATCATGAAGTGGAATGACATTTATTGGATATTTCAAACTTTTTTAACAAATCAAAAACTGAAAAATTGGGCGTGCAAAATTATTCAGCCCCTTTACTTTCAGTGCAGCAAACTCTCTCCAGAAGTTCAGTGAGGATCTCTGAATGATCCAATGTTGACCTAAATGACTAATGATGATAAATACAATTCACCTGTGTGTAATCAAGTCTCTGTATAAATGCACCTGCACTGTGATAGTCTCAGAGGTCCGTTAAAAGCGCAGAGAGCATCATGAAGAACAAGGAACACACCAGGCAGGTCCGAGATACTGTTGTGAAGAAGTTTAAAGCCGGATTTGGATACAAAAAGATTTCCCAAGCTTTAAACATCCCAAGGAGCACTGTGCAAGCGATAATATTGAAATGGAAGGAGTATCAGACCACTGCAAATCTACCAAGACCTGGCCGTCCCTCTAAACTTTCACCTCATACAAGGAGAAGACTGATCAGAGATGCAGCCAAGAGGCCCATGATCACTCTGGATGAACTGCAGAGATCTACAGCTGAGGTGGGAGACTCTATCCATAGGACAACAATCAGTCGTATATTGCACAAATCTGGCCTTTATGGAAGAGTGGCAAGAAGAAAGCCATTTCTTAAAGATATCCATAAAAAAAGTTTGCCACAAGCCACCTGGGAGACACACCAAACATGTGGAAGAAGGTGCTCTGGTCAGATGAAACCAAAATTGAACTTTTTGGCAACAATGCAAAACGTTATGTTTGGCGTAAAAGCAACACAGCTGAACACACCATCCCCACTGTCAAACATGGTGGTGGCAGCATCATGGTTTGGGCCTGCTTTTCTTCAGCAGGGACAGGGAAGATGGTTAAAATTGATGGGAAGATGGATGGAGCCAAATACAGGACCATTCTGGAAGAAAACCTGATGGAGTCTGCAAAAGACCTGAGACTGGGATGGAGATTTGTCTTCCAATAAGACAATGATCCAAAACATAAAGCAAAATCTACAATGGAATGGTTCAAAAATAAACATATCCAGGTGTTAGAATGGCCAAGTCAAAGTCCAGACCTGAATCCAATCGAGAATCTGTGGAAAGAACTGAAAACTGCTGTTCACAAATGCTCTCCATCCAACCTCACTGAGCTCGAGCTGTTTTGCAAGGAGGAATGGGAAAAAATTTCAGTCTCTCGATGTGCAAAACTGATAGAGACATACATACCCCAGGCGACTTACAGCTGTAATCGCGACAAAAGGTGGCGCTACAAAGTATTAACTTAAGGGGGCTGAATAATTTTGCACGCCCAATCTTTAAGTTTTTGATTTGTTAGTAAAGTTTGAAATATCCAATAAATGTCGTTCCACTTCATGATTGTGTCCCACTTGTTGTTGATTCTTCACAAAAAAATACAGTTTTATATCTTTATGTTTGAAGCCTGAAATGTGGCAAAAGGTCGCAAAGTTCAAGGGGGCCGAATACTTTCGCAAGGCACTGTATATATTTATGTGCATGTATATATGTGTGTGTGCATGTGTATATATATATATATATATATATATATATATATATATATATATATATATATATACACACACACACATACATACAGTGCCTTGCGAAAGTATTCGGCCCCCTTGAACTTTGCGACCTTTTGCCACATTTCAGGCTTCAAACATAAAGATATAAAACTGTATTTTTTTGTGAAGAATCAACAACAAGTGGGACACAATCATGAAGTGGAACGACATTTATTGGATATTTCAAACTTTTTTAACAAATCAAAAACTGAAAAATTGGGCGTGCAAAATTATTCAGCCCCCTTAAGTTAATACTTTGTAGCGCCACCTTTTGCTGCGATTACAGCTGTAAGTCGCTTGGGGTATGTCTCTATCAGTTTTGCACATCGAGAGACTGACATTTTTTTCCCATTCCTCCTTGCAAAACAGCTCGAGCTCAGTGAGGTTGGATGGAGAGCATTTGTGAACAGCAGTTTTCAGTTCTTTCCACAGATTCTCGATTGGATTCAGGTCTGGACTTTGACTTGGCCATTCTAACACCTGGATATGTTTATTTTTGAACCATTCCATTGTAGATTTTGCTTTATGTTTTGGATCATTGTCTTGTTGGAAGACAAATCTCCGTCCCAGTCTCAGGTGGGGCGGCAGGGTAGCCTAGTGGTTAGAGCGTTGGACTAGTAACTGGAAGGTTGCAAGTTCAAACCCCCGAGCTGACAAGGTACAAATCTGTCGTTCTGCCCCTGAACAGGCAGTTAACCCACTGTTCCTAGGCCGTCATTGAAAATAAGAATTTGTTCTTAACTGACTTGCCTAGTAAAAAGGTAAAGGTAAAGGTAAAATAAAAAAAAAGGTATTTTGCAGACTCCATCAGGTTCTCTTCCAGAATGGTCCTGTATTTGGCACCATCCATCTTCCCCTCAATTTTAACCATCTTCCCTGTCCCTGCTGAAGAAAAGCAGGCCCAAACCATGATGCTGCCACCACCATGTTTGACAGTGGGGATGGTGTGTTCAGCTGTGTTGCTTTTACGCCAAACATAACGTTTTGCATTGTTGCCAAAAAGTTCAATTTTGGTTTCATCTGACCAGAGCACCTTCTTCCACATGTTTGGTGTGTCTCCCAGGTGGCTTGTGGCAAACTTTTTTTATGGTTATCTTTAAGAAATGGCTTTCTTCTTGCCACTCTTCCATAAAGGCCAGATTTGTGCAATATACGACTGATTGTTGTCCTATGGACAGAGTCTCCCACCTCAGATGTAGATCTCTGCAGTTCATCCAGAGTGATCATGGGCCTCTTGGCTGCATCTCTGATCAGTCTTCTCCTTGTATGAGCTGAAAGTTTAGAGGGACGGCCAGGTCTTGGTAGATTTGCAGTGGTCTGATACTCCTTCCATTTCAATATTATCGCTTGCACAGTGCTCCTTGGGATGTTTAAAGCTTGGGAAATCTATTTGTATCCAAATCCGGCTTTAAACTTCTTCACAACAGTATCTCGGACCTGCCTGGTGTGTTCCTTGTTCTTCATGATGCTCTCTGCGCTTTTAACGGACCTCTGAGACTATCACAGTGCAGGTGCATTTATACGGAGACTTGATTACACACAGGTGGATTGTATTTGTCATCGTTAGTCATTTAGGTCAACATTGGATCATTCAGAGATCCTCACTGAACTTCTGGAGAGAGTTTGCTGCACTGAAAGTAAAGGGGCTGAATAATTTTGCACGCCAAATTTTTCAGTTTTTGATTTGTTAAAAAAGTTTGAAATATCCAATAAATGTCGTTCCACTTCATGATTGTGTCTCACTTGTTGTTGATTCTTCACAAAAAAAGGCAGTTTTATATCTTTATGTTTGAAGCCTGAAATGTGGCAAAAGGTCCCAAAGTTCAAGGGGGCCGAATACTTTCGCAAGGCACTGTATATACACAGTGCCTTGTGAAAGTATTCGGCCCCCTTGAACTTTGCGACCTTTTTCCACATTTCATCTTCCCTCTTTCTTTCTACGTGTCCTTGTTTTGTATGTCGTGTTTTGTATTATTTGTTCTGCACCCAGAACTCTGGGTCTTGTTGTTCCTGTATGCTCTTTAATGTTTAGATAAGAATTGTATACCTGTCTTGTATACCTACCTATACACCATTATTGTGTGTGTTTAATAAAAAATATTTGAAACAAAAAAAAAAAGGCACATGACAGCCCGCTTGGAGTTAGCCAAAAGGCACCTAAAGACTCTCAGACCATGAGAAACAAGATTCTCTGGTCTGATAAAACCAAGATTAAATTCTTTGGCCTGATTGCCAAGCATCACGTCTAGAGGAAACCTGGCACCATCCCTATGGTGAAGCATGGTGGTGGCAGCATCATGCTGTGGGGTTGTTTTTCAGTGGCAGGGACTGAGAGACTAGTCGGGATCGAAGCAAAGACGAACAGAGCAAAGTGTAAAAAGATCCTTGATGAAAACCTGCTCCAGAGCGCTCAGGACCTCAGACTGGGGCGAAGGTTCACCCTCCAACAGGACAACGACCCTAAGAACACAGTCAAGACAAAGCAGGAGTGGCTTCGGGAGAAGTCTCTGAATGTCCTTGAGTGGCCCAGCCAGAGCCCGGACATGAACCCGATCTAACATATCTGGAGAGACCAAAAAAATAGCTGTGCAGCAAAGCCCCCCTCCAACCTGACAGAGCTTGAGAGAATCTGCAGAGAAGAATGGCAGAAACTCCCCAAATACAGGTGTGCCGAGCTTGTAGCGTCATACCCAAGAAGACTCGAAGCTGTAATTGCTGCCAAAGGTGCTTCAACAAAGTACTGAATAAAGGGTCTGAATACTTATGTAAATGTGATATTTATGGTTTTTATTTTTAATAAATTAGCAAAAATTCCTAAATGTTTTCCACATGTTTTTGCTTTGTCATTATGGGGTGTAGATAATAAAAAAATATGTTCTAGAATAAGGCTTAACCTAACAAATTGTGGAAAAAGTTTTTTTTTTTAAGTATGCATTGAGCATGTCTGATGCTTTAAGCTCACTGTTCGATGAAATAACTCTCAAATGACTCAAGAGGGAGCCAGAGATCAAGATCATAAAAAAAAAAAACCTGACCCGACTATCCACATGCTCCTACTGGTTTTCGCAGATTCTGCCTTACTCTCCCGAAGTTGCCGGTAATAGGCTACATGAGGAGTCAGAAAACTTTCATGTGTAATGCCAATTTATCTTACCATTTCTACCGATCTGCGTGCCAGTTATGGTTTTCATATGTACATTTGTAGAACGGTTTAATTTCATTATTATAATAAAGTCTTCGTATCTCAAAATCACTGTCACGTGGTTAATCAAAATTCTATCTAAATGAAAATGATGCAAACCTAAAAAAGTAACTTCTATTGCCAACTATGTAAAAATAGCCTATAAAGCTAACAAATAAAAACATTGCAGCCTGCAGGTAGAAAATATCCTGATAAAAATAAATATATCACATTGGCTATGCACGGCCTGTCTGCAACGAACTTGAAACACTATCAGGTTGGGTCTGGCCTGAAGCTTCTTGCAACACTGTCCAACATATTTTGGGCCCTAAGAGTTACCCGAGCCAGTGAGCTTGGGACAGATACAGCTGTAATGTATTTGCGCAAGGGATAAGAAGTAATCAGGTAGGCCTATTTTATGACATTTCCACTGGGTCACAACACAGTCATCAGATTACCATATTGCAAATAAGAATACAAACACATCCGTCATGTAATCATTAGCTTAAATGATGACACCCTTGTAACAGAAAACACACATACACGGATTTCATCTCCCTGAGCAGCGTAAAGCATCTGTTACAGGGGTGTCATAGATAGCAGCATCATTACTACTTGGATCTCATCCAGACTCAATATATAATTTCCCCTCTCCAGGTAGATAAACACAGAAAGGCCATAAAGAGCAGCGCTTACAACACAATATTTCAATATGACTGGGGATCAAAGGAGAGCGCTGGATAGGAGAGACACTGAACTAATAAAACAGGCTCTTATCTGGGGAGGGGTCCTTCCACAATGACCTCTGTTCGTGTCACATGGGGTGACTTTTAGATGCAGCCAACCCTGGCTCATCTCAACTTTTAACATGCCACTCCATTGGAATTCACGAGCCGCCCGATTGGCCCTCGGTGTCTCAGCGGGCTACCACATGCTTCCCCGTTTCCGTGACCACCATATCTAATGGAACGTTTCATTTAAAAAAAAAGAATTACAGCCAATCAAAGACAGCTTCTCCCTCTTGAGCCCATAGAGAAGCTTTCAGAGAAGCAACTGATCTTGACCCAGCCTTTTATGCAGAGAGAGAGAGAGGAGTAAGAGAGCTAGAAAGGGAGGGGAAAAAGAGGGAGGATAGGCTCCCAACCCTGTCAGAGGATTTGTAAAGGTCAAACTATGATTAATTTCAGGGTTAAAGAGTTCTCTGGGTTTGTATTATTGCTGAGCAAAAACCCTCCGGCGCAAAAAAAACAGCCGTTTAAAATTGGATCCTCTTAAACGACAAAGACAAAACATTCAATTTACACAATAAAAAGCCGCCACAACATCTCATTTGCCTCCTGACCTAAATGAGTGTTACCACGCGGCACAGATGTTGCTGCTTACCACTTTAAAGGACACAGGGAGTGGAGGAGATAGGGATTTGGTCCAATAATTACCAGTAAACCTCTTCAGGGTTTTCACTGGAGGTTTGCATCCATCTCCATGCCAATACTGACACTACAGACAAGAGAGGAACCATGGTAAATTCAACAGGCCTATTGTGTTTGTGTGGTGGTGGCCACCAGGGTCTCTCTCGCCTTAGTGCTGTGGCCTCTTCAGAACTAAAACGAGAGGGTCCTTTTTAAAGGGACATTCATATGCCAAACCAGGCTGACAGTTTTATTTGACTGGGCTGCTTGTTAACATGATGAATAGCAAGGTGGGTCTGTGTTATGCAGATCAGATCGGGTTACTGTGAGGACAGACGTCAGTGGGCTTTTAGGGCGCTCACTGAGGCCGGGTTAAAACTCAAACCCAAACACCCTCCATATCCCTTCTCCTCTGATTTTACTCCAACTTGGGTTTCAGCTTAGGCCAGTGGTGCATACAAGAGCAGGCTTTTTCCAAATACCACGACTAACCTATTGTACCACGTGAATTAAGATACTGGCAAGAAGAAATGACTGCAAATGGGAAGACTTTGCAGGAGTTACAGTAAAATTACTATAACCTGCCCTAGTATTAACTACTGGTCAAGTGTTAACATTCAAGCACCATTATCATTGGCAGTGGTGCGCCAACATGCCTTGGCAGTGCGTTAGGTGAGTTATCGAACACAGCTTTAAAACACACCAGTGGAGAGTTAAGTGGGTCACACGATCAGGCTGATCAGATATCTGCTCTCACACAGTGCTCATGTTAATAAGCTCTGTAATGAGTCTCATTAGCACAAAGAAAATCAATCAAGCCAACGGCCAGCATTAATAATTCAAAGGAGCGCGTTGTGCAAGTTAAATCCACTCCTGTCTTCCCCTATCCTAACCTCCCCTGCCTAGAACTGCCAACTCTGGTTACACAGCTACACTGGCTCTTTGACACACTTGCAGTAGGGTTAGTAATGTGCAGCTACTCTTCATCAGAATATATTGGCATTGTTGAAATGGACAGATTGAATTGTTCTGAAGCCAGAGGCAAATCAAACTAATCCCCTGAATCAATACAACTAGGCATACAGCAGTCTATTCATCCTGTAGTCTATCTATACAGCAGTCTATTCATCCTGAAGTCTATCCATCCTGTAGTCTATCCATCCTGTAGTCTATCCATCCTGTAGTCTATCCATCCTGTAGTCTATCCATCCTGTAGTCTATCCATCCTGTAGTCTATCCATCCTGTAGTCTATCCATCCTGTAGTCTATCCATCCTGTAGTCTATTCATCCTGTAGTCTATCTATACAGCAGTCTATTCATCCTGTAGTCTATCTATACAGCAGTCTATTCATCCTGTAGTCTATTCATCCTGTAGTCTATCCATCCTGTAGTCTATCCATCCTGTAGTCTATTCATCCTGTAGTCTATTCATCCTGTAGTCTATCCATCCTGTAGTCTATTCATCCTGTAGTCTATCCATCCTGTAGTCTATCCATCCTGTAGTCTATCCATCCTGTAGTCTATCCATCCTGTAGTCTATCCATCCTGTAGTCTATTCATCCTGTAGTCTATCCATCCTGTAGTCTATCCATCCTGTAGTCTATCCATCCTGTAGTCTATCCATCCTGTAGTCTATCCATCCTGTAGTCTATCCATCCTGTAGTCTATTCATCCTGTAGTCTATCCATCCTGTAGTCTATCCATCCTGTAGTCTATTCATCCTGTAGTCTATCCATCCTGTAGTCTATCCATCCTGTAGTCTATCCATCCTGTAGTCTATCCATCCTGTAGTCTATCCATCCTGTAGTCTATCCATCCTGTAGTCTATCCATCCTGTAGTCTATCCATCCTGTAGTCTATCCATCCTGTAGTCTATCCATCCTGTAGTCTATCCATCCTGTAGTCTATCCATCCTGTAGTCTATCCATCCTGTAGTCTATCCATCCTGTAGTCTATCCATCCTGTAGAAGACAGTAGCTCACAGTAACGCATAACATATTCCCATTTGCATACATTGCTTTTCTGAGAACAAATCATGTTATACTAAAGTGACTAATTCTTATTGGAGTTTTCCTTTAGTCAATCTTTTTCAGAAGCCAGACTGAGTGTGATTGGTTGGATGAAAGCTCAACAGTGGTCGGTGAAAAATCTGGTCAGTAGTAGACCTGAGTCATTTAAAATGGATGGCACTTGACTGGGCCTTCAATAGGACCTGAATGGGACCAGCCAACACAATAAAACCACTGCGGAAGAGTAGGCATAAAACCCCTGGACACCAGCTTAGCGGAAGCTTCTTTATAGCACAGAAGAAGAAAAGAAGAAAAAAAACTGCCAAACTCTTCCTGAAATCTCAAGCTTCTGAACATTTAGAAAATAATCAATATTTTTGAGAATTCTGGAGATACACATGTGAAAGTGTAGGGAATGGTAGAGGGATGTGGATCTCAGCGCTTACTTAGCCCAGTCCCTTTTACTGTTAGTTATTCATTTCTGAGAGTTCAACACAGTTCTTTAAATGGCCTGGCTTTCCCAACCTCCTTGGCTTTCCTCCAGACTCACACAGTGCATGTCATCAAAGAGGGTGCTCTTGTGCAACTATGTCTGACATCAGCAACCGTGGCTGTTTTAAAGGCTGTTATAGAGAACCAGATTTAGATTTTTTAAAATGTTTTATTATTATAAAAAATAAAAAAAATAGCCCAGTCCCAATCCCAACCCATATACACCATGAACATCATCAATCATTTCCCAGGGAGACAATTCAAGGTCTGATTTTGGCAGTCTTGCAGGTCCCTGTGTTGACTTAGCAGTTTTGTCACTCTTAGTTAATAAACAGCAAGGTTATATAGTAGCCTAGCTACAGTACTGTCTATACTATGTACGCACCTGCCTTCTCCGATTACCTAATCTCCAACACTGAGGTCAGCTAAAGTCCCCATTCAAAATAAAACACCCATATCTATATCAATCGGCATGAAAACATACTTTGCTGAGAACCAGGGAGGAAGAGACTGGTTGGAGTGTTTTCTTTTAGGAAGGAACAAAGGAGTTCAGTGATGTTCGTAGCCATAAAGTTCCCTCGCACTGTTCTAGCTTCTGCACACAAAGCAGAGTTTTCAAGGCCGTCTGTAAGAAATGTCTGCCGTTGGGTTGGTTTGTCGGGAAAAGGTTTACTTTTATTGTGGCACTGCAAACACAGGCAATTAAAGGCACATTCCAGAGGTTGGCTGTTGCCCTGTAATAGTTTACAGAATGGAGGCCTGATGAGCCTCTGCCTAGACTGGCAGCCCCTCCTCTCTCATTGTAGACCCTCTTTTACAGACAGACCAGGCTTGGCCTTCATTAGGGCTGCTTACATTGCTGATAGAGGACGTGTCACATAGAGGGATGTCTACTTCTTCTTGGAAGAAATGAAACCATCATGTAGAGGTAAAAGGTATTGCTTTCAATAATCGATGAGTGCCCCGATTTAACACTGAATAGAGCTTTTGTTTGTCACACCCAGTTTAACTAATAACTCTTGTAATAAAGTTTGCACACACACAGTTCAACTATTTTAAACAGTTCTGGAAAATTAATGTTGTCTTAATATATAGCCTCATAGTGAATCATACCTAAACACAATACAGTTTATAAGTGCTGCATATGAAAGTCTACCCAACGCTCATTCCTTTCACTCTAAAACAAATACAAGCGGAGAGCATGTGTAGAATGACTGCTTCAAATATCCCATACTGCATGAATGGCTTTCTTAAAGTCAACTTATGTTAGGGCACACAGATAATGAACAATGCCTTGCTGACTCTGATATGCATGGCTGAGTCCATTAAAACCTGAACACATGAGGGCTTCAGTAACCCACAGGTGTCCTCCAGACCAGTGCTCTAGCAGAGAAGGAAGTGTCCAATGCCTCAAACTGGAATAGAGATATGGTCTATACTATTCAAGAGCAGTATGTATTCAGAGTTTTCTCATGATGTTTTCTCAAACAAGGAGCCAGCACTATTCCACCTTACCAACTACCACCACTGAATCTTTTAACTGATACTAACTGAAGTTTTTGGCAGGGAGGGAGTAGCGAGATGCCCTGTAAAAGTAAGGGTAAGTGTATAAATAGAGAAGGAGAGAGAGGGTCCCTACCTCCATTGGTGCAGAATGAAGCCCGGTCACTGGTCTCCACACAGCTACACAGCTGTTCACTCTCTGATTCAGCAAGGGTGTTCAGCTAGTGACAGAGAGAAGAACCAATATATGATACATCCTTGTATAATGCATCTCTTCATCAAACACATACAATATGCTGTCTCTCACATGACAAAAATTCACATTGGGACATAGTAGGTTTACAGATAATCTCGAAAGGCATCGACATTTTGAAACATTACAATGACATAAATCCAGGTGCATTAGGCCCTACTCCCTTTGAGTATATGACCTGGGCAAAATTACCCCAAAATACCACTGATAGAGAAAATATGTTGGAAAAAATATAGTTCTGTGCCTCAGTCTAACAGTTCATAAAATCAGAAGTCTCTATGAAAGGTTTGACAAAGTATGCGTATTGGAGTAGAATACAAACCAACTATTCATCAGCGGGCCAATTAATGTGACTTAATTCGTCTTTGATTTGTACTGGTGGATGCGTTATCTTTCCGGAGCAGATGTAACTTCCCCACGGAAACGGTACAAAGAGGAATGCACTGCTTTGCCGATTGAGAAACAAAGTCCACAGACTGCATTTACACAGCACAGCGTTTGTGGAAACTGGTAACCACACTGATGCCGTTGTCATGCAACCATCGTTTTATTATATTTCTGCAAAAACGTGGGATCCTGTGAAAAACGACAACTTGCATCACTCACCGTTCTACTGGATTCTCTCTTCTTGGAGCTGCGAGTGAACATACCAGTCTTGTTCCAGGACGATGGGATGATAACTGAGACCAATAAAGCAAAAGGTACACTTGAAGAGTGTCCGCGCACGTTCGTAAACATGTGGCGCTCGACTTTCCTCAAACAGAGAGCCCTGCCCTCGCGTTTCATTCATCAATGAAGAAGCGCGGTTTTCGGATACTCCAGCTCTACCTTATTGCCTCCAATAGAAGCAGCACATTCCGCAGAATATCTTGACAGCTAAATATTGCAAGTAACACTTTACACTGTCGTTATTAATTACATTTCACTCCGTTCATTAGGCTACATAGAATCAAAATGTAATTGACATTACAAGTGAATTGTAAGAGTATTTTTCCATCATATAGGCCTACTGAAATAAACTAAACAGTTGGAAAACTTTGCCTTTGAATCGTTCATGAGTTTTCCTATGCTAATGTTTTACCATCAGACTGTAACCAAGCCAACCCAAGAAACTCCCCTTCTCAAACACAGAACTGAGGACTCACTTCACTGTATTCTTTCCAAGTCACATTTGGTCAGAAATGATACATTTTACCCCCATTTGTTTGATGAAGTGTCCAACTTTTTCCTCCCACTCTGGAATTTCCCATTTCAATTTCCTGTGAGGTATAGCTGGCAGAGTTGGCTCTCCAACAAGTGCTTGCCATTTACCACCAGAGAAAAGCGTTGCCGCATCACCAAGACACAGGCAGACAGACTCAATGCACTCGAGAGCTTTGAGTCCCAAGGCTTTTCCTCTCAAAGGATAATTCTTCACAGAGAGCAGAGCCATGTTAAGAATATCACTGCAATAATCTCCATGCTCAGGGCTCTATTCACTTTACTGGGCAATTGTATCTATATATATATATATTTTTTAATTTATTTATTTATCTTAGATTCATTCAAGGGATGGTATTACTGCCTAATATATTATACAACTCCTTGAATTCCCTCTTGGCTTTTCTCTATTTTCAACATGCTCATGTACCACTCAATTCACTACATTTCTATGTGCTTACCTTGCTTCATTTCCCACAATGTTCAGACATCTGTCTTCAACACTTTTGAATCTGGAACAAGGTTGCACTACTCTGAAGAAGCAGCACTGAGGCACAGATGATAAAATAAAGATAGTCAGCGCTGTCTACTGTTTGTAGGTGGGAGCTTTGATCTTCAGACTTCCTCACTCCTGTAGACTAAAACATCCACAATGTTCCACATCAGCAGACTCTATACAGACAGAGAGATATATATGCACGCTCGCACACACACACACACACACACACACACACACACACACACACACACACACACACACACACACACACACACACACATACAGTTTGTGTATGTACAGCAATGATGGTGATGGTGGTGGGGGCTGTTCTACAAGGTGTTTTATCTGCCGCTGGGTTTACGCTAATCCTGATGTTCTCTAAAAACAGGATGAGGATCATCATGGCCGAGGTGTCTAATATTTATTTTTCCCAGGGCATGCCATGATTTTTAACCTCACAATTTTCAGTGTTCAGAAATAAAATGTCCTTAGGATAAAGGACACATGTGTTGGGAATGTACAGTAGAGCCCCAGGACCTATAAGGACCGATGTCGCTGTTTAATCTGTGTGGGAAGATCTGGGAATATGTCTGATTTGAGCACACACAGGCACAGACGTAGACAGACACAGATGCAAGCACAGGTACAGATACAGACACAGACAACCATACCCCCCCCCCCCCCCCCCTCCCCACACACACACCTGATTCTACACAATGGTTAGATATAAACTGTAGTTCAAAATAAAAAAATACAAACATGGAACAGAATAGAAATTGATTCTAAATATTCACTCCAGTACAAGATGATGATGTGAAACCATGTCATCTATACATAATACACACAAAACACATATTCCACATTGACAGGGGACTCCAACCACTCCCAGCATTAAATGTGCTCTAAAAAAAATATGAACATGCAGTCTGCACAACTCCACGAGGTTAGATTAAGGAAACAGCTGAACTTGCTGTACTGCATAATTCAGAGGTAACTCTCCCTGCACTGCTGCAGGGGGAAATGTCAAAGCTTTCCAATGGAATACTGCATACTAAGGTGGTTTTAGTAGCAAACCCACAAAGGGGTTTTCTGTCTGTTACCACTTAGTTAGCATGGCACAGGGCTCTGGTTGGTGATACAGGGTGCAGTGACGCTGAACTCGCCCGAAGGGGAGGAGGCAACAGGTCAGGTGGGACACTGCGGCTGCTCTAACCCTAGGCTAAACCCTTTACCTGGATAATTATATCACCCCACCTATTTAGCAGTCTGTTCCAGATTGAGTATTGCCAGAGGATATGAGTGAGCATGTGAAGAGCGGTTGTGTATGAATTCCTGATAAGGTTAGATTGAGCTCAAGTCATAGCACCTCATATAAGTACTCATGAAAACAGATTCCATGTGATTAGGATGCAAATAAAACAGTAGAAAAGTGTCCACTGAGAGATTGTAACTCATAAGCATATTAGAAAGTGATTGGAGAAACAAGTTAATTACCCAATTTACCTTGTAGGTGTCAGAGTAGTTGTTCGATCTTCTCCTTTTGACAGTGATAATTGAAGTTGGAGCTGTGAATGACAGTGTGATCCTAGCAGCTGGGCTCCGTAGACTTACAGGTGTTTGCTGGGTCTTGTTAAAACAGAACATGCCTACGTGAGGAAGGATCCATGGAGATGGTAAACAGTAACCATACCAGGTGAGTTGGAGGGCGCGCAAGCACACACACACATACACACATTCTACTGGCAGAGATGTCGTTCTAAGTAACATAGCTACACATGCTTTTAAAACAATCAATAAAATGCTCATAACCATTACAGGTAAAGTCATGTATTTTTCTGGCATCATGTTAGTGCTGAACCAATGACCATAACATATTACAGAGGACCTTACTTCCTACATTGGAAAACATGAGATTGAATGGGCTGTTTAATTTAACCTGAGGTCTGGGGGAATGTCCATACATCTGGTCAATGTGGGCTGCTACAGTACATTGGATGTTATCTCTCTGAGGATTGATACTCTGCCAAAGACCAGTGGTTTTGTTTAGATAATGACATGATCATGGTCATGGTCATGGTCCTTGTATGTTAGACCCACAACATACCCACAGAAGTGCTACATCACAAACTGTCTGGACACTAAAACAACTGGTTTCAGACCGACCTTATTACATTGAATGCAATATCTACTGTAGGCTACTGTCGTGTCTTTGGCATCATTAAAGGTGAAGACTGTTATTTCATTAAATCAATTCTCTGTAATTATTTTTATGTGATTAAACTAATCATGTGAATGTAATTAACTAGGAAGTCGGGGCACCAAGAAAAATCTTCAGATTACAAAGTTATAATTTTCCTAATATAACTCTTCAGATATTTTAATATCTGATCAATTAGTCTTCTAATTAATGAATTATTCTTTATCTCACTTTAGTCTCATTCCAAACGTTGTAAATTGTTGGTTATCTGCACGAACCCAGCCTTTACTATGAATCATCCATACACCAATTGGCTTAATCATTTATTTACAAACTAACTAAATAATCACAGAAATGCATAAACAAACAACACAGTAGATATGGTTACAAGGAAATGATGGGGGATGTTCCCTAGTGGTCTAAGCCGATATGATGGCTTGGTGGAAAAAGGGAAGTGGGTGTGGACTGAAAACATGCGGGAAAGACAAATGGAATCACTATACAGTTGATAATTATATTAATTGAAATGCTAATCCTTTGCACATGAACGCTCACTCATTCAGGTATAATTGCAATTCATATATATTTACGCCCAGTGTGTCGTCGTGATTTCTGTTGGAATCCGGTCCTTCTGCAGAGATTCAGTTCGTCATGCATTTCTCTCTGCAGCATGCCTACGTGAGGAAGGATCCATGGAGATGGTAAACAGTAACCATCTCTCAAAAGATCCAAGTATTTTGTGGTTAGAATGAATACTTCAGAGTACCATTCAGAAATGTTCTCATAGAATAGATGTTTCGGCGGTTGTCTGACTTCGCATCCCAGGTTGACATAATTTCTAGCTGCAGACTAGTAATTAGTATCTAAGATTTGCTCTTATTCTGTTGGGATTGACAGTCTCAGAATTTAACCATTTCCACCCGTGTAGCCAATACTCCCCGTGGTATGGTTAGGAATTCAACAACCATTGCACCCTTAGCTTATGCTGAGGTTTTTGTGGTCTGAAGAAGATTTCCTCAGGAGGGGTTTTTATTCGTAACAATAGGAAAGTGCGGTTCATGTCGCCAGATCATGTCTGTGCTCACAGAGGCGGGCCAATGACTTAGTTAAACTTTAAAGGGAATACAATTCTCTCTAAAGGTTTAACATCACATTACATCATTTCACAAATAGTTTCATCTTTACTCATTCATTTTATACAATAATTAGATGCAAACCTCATGATTTTGGAATGTACACATTTAGAGATATAGTTATGTGTGTTTCCTGTCCTCTCTGAGGTCACCAAATGAAACACACTCATCATACCCATCACTTAAGTGTCCACGGACCATTCCCACAAGTGGATATTTTGTTTCAAATTCCCATTTTGGGGATTTAGGAGTTTGCCATGTGAAATCCTTTGTTCTCTTGGTGTCTCTCTTTCTGCATGGCCAGGAGGAGAGAGTCTCCGCCAGGAATTCATCGCCTGAGATAACAGAACCTGGGTGTAGGAGAGAGTGAGAGAGAGGGGGGATGAAACGATATACACCCAGAAAGGGCCACGTCATGACACTACCTACCAAGAATAATTTCCCTGTGAGCATGAAATCTGTCATGTCATTTCCAGGAACAGCTCTGTAGAAACACAAGGTATTCTGGCATGGCACTGTCAGATCCTTCTGCTTGGTGATGACTTTCTCTCTCCCTCTTTCTCTCCTCACTTCTATGCTAGTGTAACGGATGTGAAACGGCTAGCTTAGTTAGCGGTGCGCACTAAATAGTGTTTCAATCGGTGACGTCACTTGCTCTGAGACCTTGAAGTAGTAGTTCCCCTTGCTCTGCAAGGGCCGCGGCTTTTGTGGAGCGATGGGTAACGATGCTTCGTGGATGACTGTTGTTGATGTGTGCAGAGGGTCCCTGGTTCGCGCCCGGGTATGGGCGAGGGGACGGTCTAAAGTTATACTGTTACACTACTGTAGACACTCTCTTGCGTTTAATAGAGCCCCCTGGATCTGTTGACAACTAACAGCTAAAAGAATCCGCAAGCTCCCTACCATACACCTGAGATTTGGTGTATTGTAGGCTTGCACAAACTAGCTGGAGCCTCAGCACACAACTTATTTGAATGCGTTTTCATGGCGCCCCATGGTCATAGCATTGGCTTTGTATTCCCAAGTCCCTTACATGTATGGTTCGTAAGCTACAGTATGACAGACAGTCAACAGCACATGGTCACAGTACTGCACATCTTAGAAAAAACTACCAACCAGTAATTACACCTGGAGGACCAGGTGACTGTCTAGAGCAGACCCCCATAGACAAACAAAGATGGGGGGAGGGTTCACAGAAACATATGCACAGCGTAAATCTGTTCTTTATGGTATGGTCGGGAAAGTGCAATAATGTTAAAGTGATCATCATGAAAGCAATGAGCGCTTTATGGCAGAGGCATGTCTTCTCTCTTGTCTATTCATAGCAAGATCATCGCTATTATTACCTTTATTATTATGTGTTATTACCTTTCTATTATTTCTCTATTTTCTTTCTGTCTGCATTGTTAGGAAGGACCATGAGTAAACATTTCACCGTTGGTCTACACCTATTGTTCACTAAGCATGTGACAAATAACATATGATTTGATATTAGACTTCATAGCGTGATACATCAAGGTTTGTGTATGAAAATGATGTATTAGCATACAGTGAGGGAAAAAAGTATTTGATCCCCTGCTGATTTTGTACGTTTGCCCACTGACAAAGAAATGATCTGTAACGGCTTTCCTCCTCCTCTTCTGAGGAGGATGTATCCATAATGTAATTTAATGAGAATGAATACAGAATACAAAAAGAACAAGAGAAACAAAATGAAAACCGAAACAAATGGTGCAAAAACTGAAACGGAAAAATAATCACCCACACCACACAGGTGGGAAAAGGCTACCTAAGTATGATTCTCATTCAGAGACAACTAACGACACCTGCCTCTGATTGAGAACCATACCAGGCCAAACACAAAAACACCACATAGAAAAAGGAACATAGACAACCCACCCAACTCACGCCCTGACCATACTAAAACAAAGACATAACAAAAGAACTAAAGTCAGAAAGTGACATGATCAGTCTATTATTTTAATGGTAGGTTTATTTGAACAGTGAGAGACAGAATAACAACAAAAAAATCCAGAAAAACGCATGTCAAAAATGTTATAAATTGATTTGCATTTTAATGAGGGAAATAAGTATTTGACCCCCTCTCAATCAGAAAAATGTCTGTCTCCCAGGTGTCTTTTATACAGGTAATGAGCTGAGATTAGGAGCACACTCTTAAAGGGAGTGCTCCTAATCTCAGCTTGTTACCTGTATAAAAGACACCTGTCCACACGAGCAATCAACCAATCAGATTCCAAACTCTCCACCATGGCCAAGACCAAAGTGCTCTCCAAGGATGTCAGGGACAAGATTGTAGACCTACACAAGGCTGGAATGGGCTACAAGACTATCAGCAGCTTGGTGAGAAGGTGACAACAGTTTGTGCGATTATTCGCAAATGGAAGAAACACAAAAGAACTGTCAATCTCCCTTGGTCTGGGGCTCCATACAAGATCTCACCTCGTGGAGTTGCAATGATCATGAGAACGGTGAGGAATCAGCCCAGAACTACACGGGGGGATCTTGTCAATGATCTCAAGGGAGCTGGGACCATAGTCACCAAGAAAACAATTGGTAACACACTACGCCGTGAAGGACTGAAATCCTGCAGTGCACGTAAGGTCCCCCTGCTCACAAAAGCACCAATACATGCCCGTCTGATGATTGCCAATGAACATCTGAATGATTCAGAGGACAACTGGGTGAAAGGGTTTTGGTCAGATGAGAGTAAAATGGAGCTCTTTGGCATAAACTCGCCGTGTTTGGAGGAGGAGGAATGCTGCCTATGACCCAAAGAACACTACCCCCACCGTCAAACATGGAGGTGGAAACATTATGCTTTGGGGGTGTTTTTCTGCTAAGGGGACAGGACAACTTCACCGCATCAAAGGAACGATGGACGGGGCCATGTACTGTCAAATCTTGGTTGAGAACCTCCTTCTCTCAGCCAGGGCATTGAAAATGGGTCGTGGATGGGTATTCTAGCATGACAATGACCCAAAACACACGGCCATGGCAACAAAGGAGTGGCTCAAGAAGTAGCAAATTAAGGTCCTGGAGTGGCCTAGCCAGTCTCCAGACCTCAATCCCATAGAAAATCTGTGGAGGGAGCTGAAGGTTCGAGTTGCCAAACGTCAGCCTCGAAACCTTAATGACTTGGAGAAGATCTGCAAAGAGGAGTCGGACAAAATCCCTCTTGAGATGTGTGCAAACCTGGTGGCCAACTACAAGAAACGTCTGACCTCTGTGATTGCCAACAAGGGTTTTGCCACCAAGTACAAAGTCAGTTTTGCAGGGTCAAATACTTATTTCCCTTGTGCCTTTGTGCCAAAGCCGTGCAGGGCTGTCTCTCCCATTTGCAAGGGCCCGTGACTAATGTACCATCCTACTGCTCACTGCTGGTGACTGCGTGTACTGCTTTAGTCCAGGTAATTAGACCAGCCTAAACAGCCATTACAAGAACTAAAGCACAGGTAGGAACATAGCACTTACTACACTGCTCCATAAACACTCAGCCACTGAACTAGCTTGGATAGTGACACCACAGAGCATAGGAAAAACAACGCTGAAGGATGCAGAGACTGTAATACAGCTAAGAGTGTAAGAGAGAAAGTACATACAAAGGGTGTACACATTCATACACATACCCAAAACTGACAGTCTTCTTCTGCCTCATTAGACAAAGAAGAGCCAGGCCGTAACACTGCCATAATATGAGAGAAAAAACACAAAGCAGCTACAGTACACTGGACTGAATATGATGCTACATATTTCTAAGGCACATTTTTATGTTCTAGTGCCCTCAATCTCAACTCTGGGCCCCGAAGCCAGTTCCACTGTGTTTTTTCATTGTTCCCCTCTAATCAGGGACTGATTTAGACCTGGGACACCAGGTGTGTGCAATTAGTTATCAGGTAGAACAGAAAACCAGCAGGCTCCGGACCTCGTAGGGTAAGAGTTGAATACCCCTGTTCTAGTGTATGGTGAAGGGATGTGGATAGATACACAGTAAATACAGTACACTGTGTGGTGTTTGTTGGAGAGAAAAAAAACACAATTCTTAAAGTCTTACATTCTTACAATGTAAAAATAAATGTTGAGTATATCGTATAATAAATAAGTCATTTACCATGTTATGTGCAGTACTTACACCTGTTCTATTGACATATTTACACATTGGAGGGAATAGGGGTCATTTGGAGGAAGGAACCCTCGTTACTTTGGCACCACTGAGAGGTTGGATATCTTGGCTTGAAGAGCAGCTGAAGAGAGCTGCGAAGAGAGGGAGGGATGCCAATACAGAGGGATGCCAAAACCACACACATTTAGAAAAAAAGTGCTATCTAGAACCAAGGGATAACCTTTTGAAGAACCCTATTTGTTTCCAGGTAGAACCCTTTTGGTTTCAGGTAGAACCATTTTGGGTTCCATGTAGAACCCTTTCCACAGAGGGAGCCAAAAGTGTTATTACCTGGAACCAAGAAGGGTTTTACCTGTAGCCCAAAAGGGTTCTCCTATGGGGTGAGCCGGTAAAAACCTTTTGGAAACCTTTTTTCTAAGAGTGTACTCTGGATACAAACACAATACAGGTGACATGTTTCATGTTTAGGAGGGAAATAGTGGTAAATAGTGCTAAAACATTATCTATGTCTAAAGAATAGTTAATAATATACACACGGTTAAACTGTCAGTTTAGGCCACTGTGATGAGCAGGACAGAGCCAGAAGACGGAGTGCATTTCCCACAGTAACCCCGACGCATTAATGTCACTCTGCTTCCATCCTGTGGACAAACAAGGAACAATGTTTACACTGCTATAATAAACAGGATACAGCATAGTTTAGTAACAGTAACACAAATCATGATGTATGAACTCATCTACCATGCCATCTCTTTTATAACTGGCCATGAGAAGAAAAAAACCCTGTAGAAGGTGGTTTTAGCCTCTGGCCTTTTGTGAGGTTCTCTGTCACAACGTTATAAAGGTATTAAACCAAACTGTAAAATGGGGCCGCTGAATGAATTACATATACACTACTGGTCCAAAGTTTAAGAACACCTACTAATTCAAGGGTTTTCTTAATTTTTACTATTTTCTACATTGTAGAATAATAGTGAAGACATCAAAACTATGAAGTAACACATATGGAATCATGTAGCAACCAAAAAAGTGTTAAACAAATCAAAATATATTTTATATTTGAGATTCTTCAAATAGCCACACTTTGCCTTGATGACAGCTTTGCACAAGCTTGGCATTCTCTCAACCAGCTTCACCTGGAATGCTTTTCCAACAGTCTTGAAGGA
This sequence comes from Oncorhynchus mykiss, assembly GCF_013265735.2. Classification (NCBI taxonomy): domain Eukaryota; kingdom Metazoa; phylum Chordata; class Actinopteri; order Salmoniformes; family Salmonidae; genus Oncorhynchus; species Oncorhynchus mykiss. The sequence continues at coordinate 70,992,524 of NC_048581.1, forward strand.
GTTCCCACATATGCTGAGCACTTGTTGGCTGCTTTTCCTTCACTATGCGGTCCGACTCATCTCAAACCATCTGGGTTTGGGTTGAGGATGGGTGATTGTGGAGGCCAGGTCATCGGTCATCTGATGCAACACTACATCACTCTCCTTCTTGGTAAAATAGCTCTTGCACAGCCTGTAGGTGTGTTGGGTCATTGTCCTGTTGAAAAACAAATGATAGTCCCACTAAGCTCAAACCAGATGGGATGGCGTATCACTGCAGAATGCTGTGGTAGCCATGCTGAATAAGTGTTCCTTGAATTCTAAATAAATCACAGACAGTGTCACCAGCAAAGCACCCCCAAACCATAACATCTCCTCCATGCTTTACGGTGGGAAATACACATGGGGAGATCGTCCGTTCACCCGCACCGTGTCTCACAAAGACATGGCGGTTGGAACCAAAAATCTCCAATTTGGTCTAATGTCTAATGTCCATTGTTCATGTTTCTTGGCCCAAGCAAGTCTCTGCTTATTATTGGTGTCCTTTAGTAGTGGTTTCTTTGCAGCAATTCGACCATGAAGTCCTGATTCGCACAGTCTCCTCTGAACAGTTGATGTTGAGATGTCACGCCCTGACCTTAGTTATCTTTGTTTTCTTTATTATTTTGGTTAGGTCAGGGTGGGACGAGGGTGGTTTGTTTAGTTTTTGTATTGTCTAGGTGTTTTTGTCCTGTCTAGGGTTTTTGTATATCTATGGGGTTTTAGTATGTCTAGGTATATGTAGGTCTATGGTGGCCTGAATTGGTTCCCAATCAGAGACAGCTGTTTATCGTTGTCGCTGATTGGGGATCCTATTTAAGTTGCCATTTTCCATTTGTTTTGTGGGTTATTGTCTATGTGTAGTTGCATGTCAGCACTCGTGTTATAGCGGTATTTTGGTTAGTGTTCTTCGTTTAATAAAGAAGAATGTATTCATATCACGCTGCGCCCTGGTCTCCTCGTTATGACGACTGTGACATGAGATGTGTCTGTTACTTGAACTCTGTGAAGCATTTATTTGTACTGCAATTTCTGAGGCTGGTAACTTGAATGACCTTATCCTACGCAGCAGACTAACTCTGGGTCATCCATTGGGTAACTCTGGGTCATCCATTGCTGTGGCGGTCCTCATGAGAGCCAGTTTCATCATAGCGCTTGATGGTTTTTGCGACTGCACTTGAAGAAACTTGAAAAGTTCTGTATTGACTGAACTTCATGTCTTAAAGTAATGATGGACTGTTGTTTCTCTTTGCTTATTTGAGCTGTTCTTGCCATAATATAGGTATTTTACCAACTAGGGCTATCTTCTGTATACCCCCCCCCCCCCCACAAATGAACTTTTAAGAAGGCACACCTGTTAGTTGAAATGCATTCCAGGCGACTACCTCAGGAAGCTTGTTGAGAGAATGCCAAGCGTGTGCAAAGCTGTCATCAAGGCAAATGATTTGAAGAATCTTTGAAGAATCTCAGATCACAGATATAAACTGTATTTTAATTTGTTTAACATTTTTTTGTTTCCTACATGATTCCATGTGTTTTTTCATAGTTTTGATGTCTTCACTATTATTCTACAACATAGAAAATTGTAAAATAAAGAAAAACCCTTGAATGAGTAGATGTTCTAAAACCTTTGACCGTGTAAATGTAGTGTAAGGTAGTGTAAATGCACAGTAATCTAATAGCATTTGCATAAGCAATGATGTGGAACACTTTCAGCTTAATACACAGGATAATCAAATGCAACAAATCTATCCCACGGAATGAAAGGAGCGGCATTTCCTCTGTAGTTGGACAACACTTATAGTGAGTGCCCTCCACCGCACTTGACTTAAAACAACCGGTATTCAGTTAACCAGCCTTAAGTGTCCAGAGCTCCACTGGCTTTGAGACAGATTCAGCGTCCTCAGCCTGATCTCCATTACAAAACCAGGAGGGCCCACTTCACCGTGCAACTGCCCAATAAGGCTCCGGTCTCTCCAGGCACTTAAGGCATCAGAGGATTCTGGGATACAAAGCCCACTTGGGCCAATGCCCAGAGCAGAGAAGCCTCTGGAGCCAAGAGGAAGGAAGGGAGGGAGGGAAGAATGGATGGATGGATGGAAAGAGAGAGAAGAAAGGAGGGAAGGAGGGAAGTGGAGAATGATGTCTGAAACCAGGAATGTGAAAAGCCTGTTGGGTAAAACACTGGGGTAAATCTCAGATGAAAACTCGCCATCATAAGTGACCAAACATGAGGCTTTGTGATGTGCATCATGTTCTTGCCTGGGATTTGTGTATATCAGCAGCTACATAGTTTCCTTGGGAGATCCACTTGGTTTCCTCAGCTAGCTGGAAGCCTGTTGCTGAGAGGTTGATGCTGAATCGACCCTGATGGAGGGAGGGAGGGAGGGAGGGAGGGAGGGAGGGAGAGAGAGAGAGAGGGAGGAAGGAAGGAAGAAGGAAGGAGAGAGGGAGGGAGAGGGAGAGAGCAAGATAGAGAGGGCAAGGGAGATATCAGCACTAGGGTTGCAAAAGTCTGGGAACTTTAAATAAATTCCCTGATTTTCCCAAAATCACGGTTGGAGGATTCGCGGAATCAGGAGGGAATACGCTGGAAATCCGGATGTCTCCACCCAGGATTACTGGAAAACCAGGGAATTTATTGAAAGTTCACAGAATTTTACAATCCTTTCAGCGCCTCCCCCATAAGGCCAACAGCAGGGAGCAGTAGAGAGCAGTTAAATTACATGCCGCAGCTGCATTTAAGTTTCATCAAAACCCAGATTATATATGCCTGCCAAAACCCAGCGACAAATACCAGACACTTTACAGCACAAACAGCTATAAACAGAGGTCGTCTTTTGGAACGTTCTTATGGAAGCATAAGTATTTGTCAAGTTAACAGAGTATGCTGAGAAGTGTATTACTACTGTAAATGTGTGAACACGTTTTCTGATTACAAGGTGTGTTGTGTTAATGGAAATGAAAAACATGTTCAGTAACTCTTGGAGTCCAATGAAATATTTTTTTATTAGCCTATCAAAACCAACATGTTTTGGTGCAATAGTTTTCATTGGGGTCTTTTTCGGTCGTTGGAAACACATGGTCTCAGCCATATCTCCTGAAATGATTGAAAAAATTGCATTTACATGGGTTGGCACCCGTGTCTCACTGGGCCATGGCTCCAGCGAACCTGCTCTCACTTGGGGCCAAAGCCAGGCCACTGTTACTTCTCAGCTTGCATTTACTGTGAACTTCAACACATTCTTACAAAGCAACTGTTTTGATTATGCAGAGGTTGTTGATTCTGCTCTTCACAAGTCCTCACTGTCTGCCCTAGCTATGGAAACACAATGTCCCTAGTATAACATAAGGCTAGAGTAACACTGGAGTTACAGTCGAAAAGCAGCATCAAGAGGGGAGGGAAAGTATGGGGAAAGTGGGTGAAATGGTGTCTTTGAAGGATGTTTCTTCCTGTTTTACTGGCTTTCCCTTGTGGTGGGCTGCAGTCTGCGACACTCTGGAGACTCATCATATGTGCCACACATTGGGAGCTGGCTGGGACTGTGGGAAAGGTGGCATATACACACACATTCAGATAGAATCCCTTCTCTATGCACTGGCTGAAGCTCACACACACACACACACACACACACACACACACACACACACACACACGTGGGTACACATGGAAACATACATGCATGGACAGCACACGCATATGGTGCCTTCAGAAAGTATTCATACCACTTGCACATTTTGTTGTGTTACAGCCTGAATTCAAAATGGATTCAATTGATTTGTTTCCTCACCCATTTACACACAATACCCCATAATGACAAAGTTAAAACATGTTTTTAGACATTTCAGCTAATGTATTGAAAATGAAACAAATAAATATCTCAGTTACATAAGTATTCACACCCCTGAGTCAAAACATGTCAGAATTAGCTTTGGCAGCGATTACAGCTGTCAGTCTTTCTGGGTAAGTCTCAAAGAGCTTTGCACACCTGGATTGTACAATATTTGCACATTATAATTGAAATAATTATTCAAGTTCTGTCTAGTTGGTTGTTTATCATTGCTAGAAAGTCATTTTCAAGTCTTGCCATAGATTTTCAAGCCGATTTAAGTCAAAACTGTAACTAGGCCACTCAGGAACATTCAATGTCATCTTGGTAAGCAACTTCAGTGTATAGTTGTGTTTTAGGTTATTGTCCTGCTGAAAGGTGAATTTGTCTCCCAGTATCGGTTGGAAAGCAGATTCAACAATGTTTACTTATATGATTTTGCCTGTGCTTAGCTCTATTCCGTTTCTTTTCATCCTAAAAATCTCCCTAGTTCTTGCCGATGACAAGCATTCCCATAACATGATGCAGCCACCATCATGCTCGAAAATATGAAGAGTGGTACTCAGTGATGTGTTAGATTTGCCACAAACATAACGCTTTGTATTCAGGACATAAAGTTCCTCTCTTTGCCACATTACTTTAGTGCCTTATTGCAAACAGGATGTATGTTTTGGAATATTTAGCACTGAGATGCAGACCACTGCGCCACTTGGAAGCACCCCATCTTTGCAGTGACTGGGTGTATTAACACCATCCAAAGTGTTTCAGCTCAAAGGGATTTCAATGTCTGTCTTTTTTATTTGAACCAATAGTTTTCCTTCTCCTTCTTTTCACTCTGTCATTTTAGTTAGTATTGTGGAGTAACTACAATTTTTTATTTTATTTTTTTATTTCACCTTTATTTAACCAGGTAGGCTAGTTGAGAACAAGTTCTCATTTGCAACTGCGACCTGGCCAAGATAAGGCATAGCAGTGTGAACAGACAACACAGAGTTACACATGGAGTAAACAATTAACAAGTCAATAACACAGTAGAAAAAAGGGGAGTCTATATATACATTGTGTGCAAAAGGCATGAGAAGGTAGGCAAATAATTACAATTATGCAGATTAACACTGGAGTGATAAATGATCAGATGGTTATGTACAGGTAGAGATTGGTGTGCAAAAGAGCAGAAAAATAAAAATAAATAAATAAAAACAGTATGGGGATGAGGTAGGTGAAAATGGGTGGGCTATTTACCAATAGACTATGTACAGCTGCAGCGATCGGTTAGCTGCTCGGATAGCAGATGTTTGAAGTTGGTGAGGGAGATAAAAGTCTCCAACTTCAGCGATTTTTGCAATTCGTTCCAGTCACAGGCAGCAGAGAACTGGAACGAAAGGCGGCCAAATGAGGTGTTGGCTTTAGGGATGATCAGTGAGATACACCTGCTGGAGCGCGTGCTACGGATGGGTGTTGCCATCGTAACCAGTGAACTGAGATAAGGCGGAGCTTTACCTAGCATGGACTTGTAGATGACCTGGAGCCAGTGGGTCTGGCGACGAATATGTAGCGAGGGCCAGCCGACTAGAGCATACAAGTCGCAGTGGTGGGTGGTATAAGGTGCTTTAGTGACAAAACGGATGGCACTGTGATAAACTGCATCCAGTTTGCTGAGTAGAGTGTTGGAAGCAATTTTGTAGATGACGTCGCCGAAGTCGAGGATCGGTAGGATAGTCAGTTTTACTAGGGTAAGTTTGGCGGCGTGAGTGAAGGAGGCTTTGTTGCGGAATAGAAAGCCGACTCTTGATTTGATTTTCGATTGGAGATGTTTGATATGGGTCTGGAAGGAGAGTTTAGAGTCTAGCCAGACACCTAGGTACTTGTAGATGTCCACATATTCAAGGTCGGAACCATCCAGGGTGGTGATGCTGGTCAGGCGTGCGGGTGCAGGCAGCGAACGGTTGAAAAGCATGCATTTGGTTTTACTAGCGTTTAAGAGCAGTTGGAGGCCACGGAAGGAGTGCTGTATGGCATTGAAGCTCGTTTGAAGGTTAGATAGCACAGTGTCCAAGGACGGGCCGGAAGTATATAGAATGGTGTCGTCTGCGTAGAGGTGGATCAGGGAATCGCCCGCAGCATGAGAAACATCATTGATATATACAGAGAAAAGAGTCGGCCCGAGAATTGAACCCTGTGGCACCCCCATAGAGACTGCCAGAGGACCGGACAGCATGCCCTCCGATTTGACACACTGAACTCTGTCTGCAAAGTAATTGGTAAACCAGGCAAGGCAGTCATCCGAAAAACCGAGGCTACTGAGTCTGCCGATAAGAATACGGTGATTGACAGAGTCGAAAGCCTTGGCAAGGTCTATGAAGACGGCTGCACAGTACTGTCTTTTATCGATGGCGGTTATGATATCGTTTAGTACCTTGAGCGTGGCTGAGGTACACCCGTGACCGGCTCGGAAACCAGATTGCACAGCGGAGAAGGTACGGTGGGATTCAAGATGGTCAGTGACCTGTTTGTTGACTTGGCTTTCGAAGACCTTAGATAGGCAGGGCAGGATGGATATAGGTCTGTAACAGTTTGGGTCCAGGGTGTCGCCCCCTTTGAAGAGGGGGATGACTGCGGCAGCTTTCCAATCCTTGGGGATCTCAGACGATATGAAAGAGAGGTTGAACAGGCTGGTAATAGGGGTTGCGACAATGGCGGCGGATAGTTTCAGGAATAGAGGGTCCAGATTGTCCAGCCCAGCTGATTTGTACGGGTCCAGGTTTTGCAGCTCTTTCAGGACATCTGCTATCTGGATTTGGGTAAAGGAGAACCTGGAGAGGCTTGGGCGAGTAGCTGCGGGGGGGGGGGAGCTGTTGTCCGAGGTTGGAGTAGCCAGGCGGAAGGCATGGCCAGCCGTTGAGAAATGCTTGTTGAAGTTTTCGATAATCATGGATTTATCGGTGGTGACCATGTTACCTAGTCTCAGTGCAGTGGGCAGCTGGGAGGAGGTGCTCTTGTTCTCCATGGACTTCACAGTGTCCCAGAACTTTTTGGAGTTGGAGCTACAGGATGCAAACTTCTGCCTGAAGAAGTTGGCTTTAGCTTTCCTGACTGACTGTGTGTATTGGTTCCTGACTTCCCTGAACAGTTGCATATCGCGGGGACTATTCGATGTTAGCGCAGTCCGCCACAGGATGTTTTTGTGCTGGTCGAGGGCAGTCAGGTCTGGAGTGAACCAGGGGCTATATCTGTTCTTAGTTCTGCATTTTTTGAACGGAGCATGCTTATCTAAAATGGTGAGGAAGTTACTTTTAAAGAAAGACCAGGCATCCTCAACTGACGGGATGAGGTCAATGTCCTTCCAGGATACCCGGGCCAGGTCGATTAGAAAGGCCTGCTCACAGAAGTGTTTTAGGGAGCGTTTGACAGTGATGAGGGGTGGTCGTTTGACTGCGGCTCCGTAGCGGATACAGGCAATGAGGCAGTGATCGCTGAGATCCTGGTTGTAGACAGCGGAGGTGTATTTGGAGGGCCAGTTGGTCAGGATGACGTCAATGAGGGTGCCCTTGTTTACAGAGTTAGGGTTGTACCTGGTGGGTTCCTTGATGATTTGAGTGAGATTGAGGGCATCTAGCTTAGATTGTAGGACTGCCGGGGTGTTAAGCATATCCCAGTTTAGGTCACCTAACAGAACAAACTCTGAAGCTAGATGGGGGGCGATCAATTCACAAATGGTGTCCAGGGCACAGCTGGGAGCTGAGGGGGGTCGGTAGCAGGCGGCAACAGTGAGAGACTTATTTCTGGAGAGAGTAATTTTCAAAATTAGTAGTTCGAACTGTTTGGGTATGGACCTGGAGAGTATGACATTACTTTGCAGGCTATCTCTGCAGTAGACTGCAACTCCTCCCCCTTTGGCAGTTCTATCTTGACGGAAGATGTTATAGTTGGGTATGGAAATCTCAGAATTTTTGGTGGCCTTCCTGAGCCAGGATTCAGACACGGCAAGGACATCAGGGTTAGCAGAGTGTGCTAGAGCAGTGAGTAAGACACACTTAGGGAGGAGGCTTCTGATGTTGACATGCATGAAACCAAGGCTTTTTCGATCACAGAAGTCAACAAATGAGGGTGCCTGGGGACATGCAGGGCCTGGGTTTACCTCCACATCACCCGCGGAACAGAGAAGGAGTAGTATGAGGGTGCGGCTGAAGGCTATCAAAACTGGTCGCCTAGGGCGTTGGGGACAGAGAATAAGAGGAGCAGGTTTCTGGGCATGGTAGAATATATTCAGGGCATAATGCGCAAACAGGGGTATGGTGGGGTGCGGGTACAGCGGAGGTAAGCCCAGGCACTGGGTGATGATGAGAGAGGTTGTATCTCTGGACATGCTGGTTGTAATGGGTGAGGTCACCGCATGTGTGGGGGGTGGGACAAAGGAGGTATCAGGGGTATAAAGAGTGGAACTAGGGGCTCCATTGTAAACTAAAACAATGATAACTAACCTGCACAACAGTATACAAGGCATATTGACATTTGAGAGAGACATACAGCAAGGCATACAGTAATCACAGGTGTTGAATTTGGAGAGCTAGCTAAAACAGTAGGTGAGACAACAACAGCTAATCAGCTAGCACAACAACAGCAGGTAGAATGGCGATAGATTAGGCAGAGAGGGTCGGATTAACTACACACAGAGCCTAAGTGCGGCTGGGGCCGACAGATAAAACATAAACAAGCAGAATGGATTACCGTGAATTAATGGACAGTCCAGCCTGCATCAGCTATGTAGCCAAGTGATCAGTGTCCAAGGGGCAGCGGTGGATGGGGCAGGGAAGCTGGACTGGCGAGTGTTATCCAGGTTAGAAAACTAACAATGACTAAATAGCTTGTAGCCAGTTAGCTGGTTAGCTTCTGAAGGTTCTTGAGTGTGTTCTAAAAATGTAAAGATAATAGCGGTTCCGTATCACATTGGGTGAGGCAGGTTACCGGAAGGTATAAACAAATTAAAAATCGAAAAGGGATAGAAAGTAAATATGGGTTCAGTGAGTGTTTGGGACGCGGCGATTCAGATGGTTAGCAGGCCTGTGCTAACAAGCTAACAGTTAGTAGACGGTGCTAAACACGGTAGCAGTTAGCGGACCGGGCTAAACAAGCTAGCAGTTAGCAGGCCGAATTTGCAAGCAAGGAGATAGCAAGGGCTAGAGAGTTAGCCTTTGGGGACGTCGCGATGGGGGGAGTCTGTTTATTCCTCTTCATGCGGTGACATCAATGGACCGGTCGTGGGTCTGGATATTGTAGCCCAGGAGCTCAAAATGTTCCGTTTGCGATGGGAATCCGGGGGTGAAAAATAAAATAAAATAAAACAATGTTGTTGATCCATCCTCAGTTTTCTCCTGTAACTGTTTCTCCAGCAACTAAGTTAGGATGTATCTTTTTTACATGTTTATTTAACTAGGCAAGTCAGTTTAGAAAACATTCTTATTCACAATAACGTCCTACACCGGCCAAACTGGGACGGCACTGGGCCAATTGTGCGCCGCCCTATGGGACTCCCAATCACGGCCAGTTGTGATAGAGTCTGGATTTGTATGTATGTAGTGACACCGCTAGCACTGAGATGCAGTGTCTTAGACCACTGCGCCACTTGGAAGCACCCCATCTTTGTAGTGACTGGGTGTATTAATACACCATCCAAAGTGTATCAGCTCAAAGGGATTTCAATGTCTGCCTTTTTTATTTTAACCATCTACCAATAGTTGTCCTTCTTTACGAGGCATTGGAAAACCTCCTTGGTCTTTGTGGTTGAATCTGTATATGAAATGAACTGGTCGACTGAGAGACCCTACAGATAGTTGTATGTGTGGGGTACAGAGATGAGGTAGTCATTCAAAAATTATGTTGAACACTATTATTGCACAGTGAGTCCAGGCAACTTATTATGTGACTTGTTAAGCACATTTTTACTCCTGCATTGATTTAGGCTCACCATAGCAAAGGGATTAAATACTTATTGACTCAAGAAATGTCAGCTTTTCATTTTTAATTAATTAGTGTGTAAACCAGTGACACAACATCTAAATGTAATCCATTTTAAATTCGGGCTGTAGCACAATAAAATATGGAAAACATAAAGTGGTGTGAATACTTTTTGAAGGCACTGTATACAGATACCCTCCACAGCCATATACAGGTGCACTCCCTCACACACTCCCCTGTCTCTGATAGACTCCACATGCGAGGTAGACATTGCATGTCACGACTGCTGCCGAAGTCGTTGCCTCTCCTTGTTCGGGCGGTGCTCGGCGTTCGACGTCACCGGTCTTCTAGCCATCATTGATCCTTTTTTCATTTTCCATTGGTTTTGTCTTGTCTTCCCATACACCTGTTTTCAATCCCATTCATTACCTGTTGTGTATTTAACCCTCTGTTTCCCCTCATGTCTTTGTCAGAGATTGTTTTATTGTCAGTGTAGTGTGATTGTTGTATAGGTGTGCGTCGGGTCCTTGTACCCATGTTTATGTACATTTAGTGTTATGGAGCATACTCCGTGGACTTTATTAAAAGACTCCATTTTACACTCCATTTGACTCTCCTGCGCCTGACTTCCCTGCCACCTATTACATCTACGCATGACATTGCACAACATCATGCAGAGAGACATGGGGTTATTACAGTCTCACACACAGCATCAGTGGTGAAGGGAGAGAGTGGAGAGTGTGTGTGTCTGTGTGCCAGCCAGCCACCTCCTCTCACAGGCAAATAGGATCTGCAGAGACTGGCCCAGGCAGGGAGTGTGTCCAAATCTCCCCTCAGACAGACGGGCCCCTCTGTCCTCAGGACATGTGTGTCTGCTCTGCTCGGTCCCCACTCACAGAGAACACTCCTGCTCTCTCTGTTAACAGTATCACCACACTCAGCACCTCACTAACCTCTTGAGCATGAGGCTCTGCTGGAACTTAGCACACATTGAACTCAACAGCACAGTTAGATGGTCAGACACTAGGGTTGTCACAATCCACATCCGACCACAAGGGGCTACAGAGAGTAGTGCATACGGTGCAGTACATTACTGGGGCCGAGCTCCCTGTCATCCAAGACCTCTATACCAGAGGAAGGCCCTAAAAATTGTCAAAGACTCCAGCCACCCAAGTCACAGTCTGTTCTCTCTGCTTCTGCACGGCAAGCGATACCGGAGCGCCAAGTCTGGGACCAAAAGGCTCCTGAATAGCTTTTACCCCAAAAGCATAAAACTTAACAGTTAGTTATACAACTACCTGGACTTTCTGCTTTTCACCCCCTACCTACATGTACAAAGTACTTCAATTACTGTGTGTTACTATTTTATTTTGATCTATTTGTTAATATTCATACTTTTAACTGCATTTTTGAAAAAGGGCACGTAAGTAAGCATTTAGCAGTCTGCCATTATCTACACAGTCTACACTTGTTGGATTCACGCATGTGACAAATAAAAATGCATTTGATTTGATACCAGTATCGCGATACTGGGATATAAGGAAGCACAGGAAACAAAATATGAAGCAGACTCAATTTCTTGAGGAAAACAGTCCTAATGTTGTAAAAAACAGCTTTGTTTTTACTCATAGTTACATTTGTTTATTTTTCAAGCTATAGCACACAAAATTTTACAAAAGTAAGTTTAAAAGGACCATGGAGTTAAGTCTGTTTTGTGTTTTCTAATTTGCCAAGGAAAATCTGGTATCATAGTATCGCATTTCTGGTATCGTGACAATACTATCAGACACACTGTCAAAGACACACCTAATAAACAATATTAACCTAGATTCGTGAGGTCAATAAGTCTTAAGTCCTAACCTCAGTACTCACACCCTAGTTCTTACCTGTGGACACCAGGGGGCACTGTAGCAGTCTCCAGCTGTGGCGAAGGGGACTCTGTGGCCCTCGCGTGTGAAAGCAAACTGTCAGTCTGTAGCTGAATGACAAGAGAGAAAAACAATGGCAGAACATATTAGTAGACAAGACAAAGGCTTCGTAAAAATGAATCTGGAACATAGCTCAATCTTTTTGACTGGCCAGCTTCGCTATAAAAACTCATATAGCAGCAAAATAACAACTTGCCTCTTCCAAAATGAGTTCACTTTCACATAACCTAAATCGAACCTTGCTTCTAGGGTCACCGTAATGGCAATATCAGTATAATTCCATCTACTTAGTGCAATTTAAATGGATCCCCCCAGGCCCTTTAATTGTGTGCTCCTAAATGACCCTAAAAGACATCTTGATCCCATTAACCCCACTCTGCTTGGACTTCATGTCTCTGTGAGGAGGGGGATAAGGAGGAGAGAAGAGGAGGCTCTTATTTTACAGCATGTTGTGGGAGTCAATCACAGTACCCTGACACTACACTACATTCAAGTTAGCGTAATTAACTATGATGTAGTGTGTGTGTGTGTGTGTGTGTGTGTGTGTGTGTGTGTGTGTGTGTGTGTGTGTGTGTGTGTGTGTGTGTGTGTGTGTGTGTGTGTGTGTGTGTGTGTGTGTGTGTGTGTGTGTGTGTGTGTGTGTGGCAATGATTGACTATAATTGGTAGGGTAGTCTACATGGCCTTGCTGAATGTGTTCTGCAACTGGTTTTGACCTACTCACTGATGATTTGCATCTTGCTGAGGTCTAGTCATGCACTTGTGAAGGTGGAGAGGCCAGCAGTGGTGTAGTCTCTACTACACTCACAGTCCTCTCTCATGGCCCTTGTAACAGGACACTGTGTGGGGTCTATCAGTCTAGAAAGGAAAAGAGCAAACATACTGTCTCAATCAAGTTCATATAACATTTGTCCTCTGCACTTTTGACAGTTACATAATGATAAATTAAGTCATCCATAGGTTGCTTTACCTGAAGGCAAATACTTCAGAGTAGTTCTTTCCCTCTCAGGTCGTCAGGGTGATGTACTCTTGTGGCTTGTCAGTCTGCATTCCTGCACAGAAGACCTGAGGAGGAAGAGGAGCTGAGGAAGGACAGGAAGGAGGAAGAAGGGGTGAGAGAACTCGCCCAGAGATTTAATTTAAAACCTCTTCAGGACGACATGCTATTTCTAAACCTGACCTGGGTTGGTCTGGTTCTCAAATGGACGGACGGACGGACGGACGGACGGACGGACGGACGGACGGACGGACGGACGGACTAAAGAAGTTCCCCTCAGTCTCATTCATCTAAAACATGAGAAAATAACTAATGACCAGCCCGCTTGGGTAGCAACTTCAGAATGGAAAAACAAATGTACTTGTTATAATCAGGGGCTGGAACAGTTCAGGGAACAGAACCTAAAACCGGAAAATAAGGACATTTTTCAAGTAACATTAATGGAACCTGGAACCAAATTGGAACCATATTTTAAGAGTTTGGGAACCGGTTAATAACGTTATTTTACGTTCCAGGCTCTATCTGTACTGATTTGTGAAGTAATTTAATGAACTAAATGTAAACTATTGATTTCACAGGTTAAAAAAATTAACAGAAAGGAACGATATAAACCGGTGCCTTTATATTGCTGGTCGGAACAGTGGAACAAAAGTAAAAAGAATGGTGGTTCTGTTCAACATCAGGCTGGAGATCAGACAGACTCTTGCTGGTAAAGTAGGGGTATAGCTTAGAAACACTAAAGTGCATTATGGGTTACATAGTAAGTTAACTTTCATTTATGATGCAATTGTGGTGGTGGGGAGATGTAGCCAAACTGTGAGCTACACTCTTTTTTCTCCGGTAGCCCACTACTTCATTTTGTCATTCAGACTACCTCACATGGTGTACAAGCTAATAAATGTCAACTACTTCAGTGGAATTCCAGACTAACTCGTCATTAGCAGCAGATAAGATCCACAAAGGTGGGAATTACCCCAGAGTATCCATAAATTGCTATGGCCCTGGAGGTAAGTCGTCCCGACTACAGTCTGGAGGCGAGGCAGGAAAGGTAACACTCTGGACGTCACTGTAGCTCGGGGGCAGATGGCCTAAAACAGGTTATGTTACAGAGGTGTATTACACACATACTTTATAACAGGAGTTAGGTAAAGAAGAGACTGAGGATACTGTATGTCTAATGAAAGGCAGGGCTGCTGCAGGCTTCGCTGGCCTCTGTTTTAGTGTCTGTGGGACAACAGTCACTGCCTAGTTCCTCAGCAGAAATACACTGCACTGTCCTCTCCATTACTCCATCTCCACAGCTCACTTAACACTGAGGGGGAGAAAAGAGTAGGAGTAAGGGTGCCTGCCACAGGCAATAAGTACTAAAATGAGAAAAAATACAACACTGATAGTTCATAGAGACTGGAACCATTTACAGCTTCGAAGATTCCAACCCTCCACTCCTGTGTTGGAGGACAGAGGCCTTGGTTGGGGGGGGGGGGGGGGGGAATATAAGAGATGGGAAACATTACTCAGCATGACCAACAATGGTAATACTACAACGCTAGGGTTTAAACAATTTCAAAACCTCACTTTGACTTCCTGTAAGACTGTAGAGTATATGAACTTGTTGATTTGTTGTGCTGGATGAAGAGTGAGAATTGATAAATAACATAATGGCAGTGTGCTATCGACATTACAGCAGTGTGTTGAAACATGTTTGTAGTCCAGACTTACTTTTATGATGGAGCTGACAGAAGTCTCAGGCCATCACCCTCATTCTCTACATCCAGATGTACACTGTGTACAAAACATGCTCTTTCCATGACAGATTGACCAGGTGAATACAGGTGAAGCTATGATCCCTTATTGATGCAATTTGTCAAATACACTTCAATCAGTGTAGATGAAGGGGAGGAGACAGGTTAAAGAAGGATTTTTAAGCCGTGCGACAATTGAGACATGGATTGTTTATGTGTGCCAATCAGAGGGTGAATGGGCAAGACAAGATATTTAAGTGCCTTTGAATGGGGTATGGTAGTAGGTGCCAGGTGCACTGGTTTGAGTGTGTCAAGAACTGCAATGCTGCTTGGTTTTTCCTGCTCAACAGTTTTCCATGTTTATCAATAATGGTCCACCACCCAAAGGACATACAGCCAACTTGACACAACTGTGGGAAGCATTGGAGTCAACATGGGCCTGTATCCCTTTTGAACACTTTGACACCTTGTAGAGTCCATGCGACTAAAATTGAGGCCGTTCTGAGGGCAAAATAATATTAGTAAGAACCCAATATTAGTAAGGTGTTCCTAATGTTTGTACATTCAGTGTATGTACGTAGTAACTCAAGTGACTTGCCTAGTTAAATAAAGGTTAAATAAAATAAATAAATAAAAATGTTGTGATGCTGTTGGACAGTGTTATGGTGGTAATCCAAGTTTAGAGATTTTTTGGAAGGGCTTGAGAGGCCTTGCCTTGCGTCAGAAACACTTCAGTTCAGCTCTTACAAATGCACTCCAGCTGGTCTTGATCTATGTTATGCGTCCAACGCTGTCAAACAAATGAAATACCTGGAATTGTTATTGTGAGCTGAGCAGCCAAGCTGTGCCTTTGTGGAATTCAGCCTGTCATAGCAGGCTGGTGGGTTTGGGCTAATGTAAAACCATTCTAAATGTGTTATTATAACAATTATAACATTATGACAACTATAACATTATAACTTTAACAGCACCAAGTAGCCTATACAACTATATTGGACAAATGGACAGAGGAACTTGATCATAGTATGAAATATTATAACTCCTAGCTATTAGAATGAGTGGCATAGCCTATGTTATGTTAATCTGTGTTATGTTAATCTATGTTATGTTAATCTATGTTATGTTAATCTATGGTGAGAAAAACAAAGAACAGACTGACACTAAAAACCTTTCCTCAAGCTTTCAGGTTAACTGACAAAAAAGGAAGGGAATATAACAGCTGGTCGAGAAGCTAGCTTAGCCCACAAAGGCATTAGACCTGAAAGGACAGGGCATATGGTACAAATGGACATGTCTGTAGCTGTCAGAGCACAAGTTGGAGCTAGCTTTCCAATACTTTCAGATCTGCATGAAGTGACGATGAGATATAGCAAATCAAATCACATTTTATTTGTCACATGCTCCATAAACAACAGGTGTAGACCAACAGTGAAATGTTCACTTATGGGTCCTTTTCCAACAATGTAAAGTTAATGTCTTTATGCATCTCAATGTGCTCTAATATCATAAGCAAATTTATTTGGGGCTAATTCACCACCTGACTAAGTGGAGACTTAAGTGGAGACTTAATCAGGTGGAGAATTAGCCAAACATACCCTCGTAAAATTGACTACCCTACCGACTTCGGCGATGTCATTTACAAAATAGCCTCCAACACTCTACTCAGCAAACTGGATGCAGTATATCACAGTGCCATCCGTTTTGTCACCAAAGCCCCATATACCACCCACCACTGTGACCTGTATGCTCTCATCGGCTGGCACTCGCTACATATTCGTCCCCAGTCCCACTGGCTCCAGGTCATCTATAAGTCTTTGCCAGGTAAAGCTCCGCCTTATCTCAGCTCACTGGTCACGATAACAACACCCACCCGTAGCACACGCTCCAGCAGGTATATCTCACTCGTCATCCCCAAAGCCAACACCTCCTTTGGCTGCCTTTCCTTCCAGTTCTCTGCTGCCAATGACTGGAACAAATTGCAAAAATCGCTGAAGTTGGAGACTTATATCTCCCTCACAAACTTTAAACATCAGCTATCAGCTACCGATCGCTGCAGCTGTACACAGCCCATCTGTAAATAGCCCATCTAATCTACCTACCTCATCCCCATATTGTTTTTATTTACTTTTTTGCTCTTTTGCACACCAGTTTTTCTACTTGCACATCATCATCTGCACCTCTATCACTCCAGTGTTAATTTGCTAAATTGTAATTACTTTGCTACTATGTCCTATTTATTGGCTTACACACTGAATATAGACGTTTTTTTTCTTCTAATGTGTTATTGACTGTATGTTTGTTTATTCCATGTGTAACTGTGTTGTTGTTTGTGTTGCACTGCTTTGTTTTATCTTGGCCTTTATCTTGTTCTCAACTGGCCTCTCAACTGGCCTCCCTGGTTAATATAAAGCTGACTCAAAATACATTAGCTAGATCACTAACTCTAAAGATAATACCCACTCATAGTATCTGTGCATTAATCTAACAGTACCTTTAATGTCATTTATTTTTTAAATTGTAGCGATCTAGTCAGGGTTAAAGTGACTGGGCAACGGGATAGATAATAGACCGTAGCAGCAGCGTATGTGTGAAAGTGTGTGTGGCGTCAGTATGCATGTGTGCGCAAGTTATGTGTGTGTGGGCATCTGTAGTGTGTGTGTATCTGAGTCAGTGCAAGAGAGTTCAATGCAAAAAGGGTCAATGCAGGAAGTCTTGGTAGCCATTTGATTAGCTATTTAGCAGTCTTGTTTAGCAGTCTCAGGCTTGGGGGTAGAAGCTGTTCAGGGTCTTGTTGGTTCCTAACTTGGTGCACCGGTACCGCAGTGGCTAAATGGACTAGAGAGACCTGAGGAGTTCCAGCCTCCAGAATGTTCAGTGAGGCAACTTGAACCGCCAAACGTCCAACAGCAGCATGAGGTTAACTGCCATAATTACCTTCAGCTGTTTGCAGCTTGAGGGGTGCCAAGGTGGTATTTTCTCTCTACTAATTAGGCTACACTCTCCTCTAAGTGCAGTGATTTCATGCAGCTTGTTGACCTAGATCTAAGGCTTCCTGAACATAAATTTTAAAAAAGACAACTTTAATGCACCCTTTAAAGACAAAAAGACTGAAAAAACCCAACCAACATAGACTGATAGTGTGTATATAGATAGCCTGTTGATCTGAGCTTTTGGCTACCCAAAGAAAATTGTTGATGAGGTCAGATTGGGTCAAGATTTCATGTTCAATAAACATTTTCTTTAGAGTATGCCTCTCAAGCTCATATTCACTATAAATTGTCTTCAGCTGTAACGGCAGATTTCCTCCTCGTCTGAAGAGGAGTAAGGATCAGACCAAGATGCGGCGTGCTAAGTGTTCATGACGATTTTAATAAGAAAAGCACCGAACACTAAGAAATACAAAAACGAATATGTGAAATAACCAAACAGTCCCATGTGGCGACAAACACTCACACAGAAACAAACACCCACAAACCAACATTGAAACCCAGGCTACCTAAATATGGTTCTCAATCAGGGACAACGGCTGCCTCTGATTGAGAACCATATCAGGCCAAACATAGAAATGGAAAAACATAGAAAAACACACATAGACTGCCCACCCCAACTCATGCCGAGACCATACTAAAAAAGACAAAACAAAGAAAATAAAGGTCAGAATGTGACATGGGTGATATGTGTGTTTTTGACTCATCTAGGGTGTTTGTACTGTCTAGGAGTTTTGTAGATTTATGGGGTTGGTTCCATCTAGGTGTTTATGTAGGTCTATGGCTGCCTAGATTGGTTCTCAATTAGAGGCAGGTGTTTATCGTTGTCTCTGATTGGGAACCATATTTAGGCAGCCATCCTCTTTGGGTATTTTGTGGGTTATTGTCTATGTTATGTTGCACGTTAGCACATTGGTTATATAGCGGTCACAGTTGTTTTGTTTTAGTGGTCTTCCTGAAATGAAGAAGAATCTATTCTAACCACGCTGTGCTTTGGACCCCTCCATATGACGATTGTGACATCAGCTTTGTAGGCCTACTGTAAAGGATTGGAATCCAGTGGTGTGTATTCATGAATGCCAAGGGAAGACAGCCTTCCCCAAAAATTAGACCAATAATAAAAAATAATTATAATAATGTGTCTTTCACCTCTGTTTCATAATTGTCCTTCAATTCACAAGTGGCTGAATGTATCCCACTGGAGAAAGCACCAGAGTGAGCAACAGTGGCCCTCTGTCTCAATATGTGTGGCAAATCTATCTGATGCTGTCTGGTCAACAAGAGTATGACATTGTTGCCGCCAGTAGCGTTGAATTCAATAGCAAATGAAGGCAGCGAGCATTTGGCCTCCCTTACTATATATTTTTTATTATAAAATAATAGCCAATCAGCTAAACTCTGAGCACAACTGTGAATGTTCCTGGCACACACAAAAAAAACATGTGAAGGAAAGCCGATTTGGCTTCACACCAATCACATCACATCAAAAGCAAAACGTCATTGACAGAAAAACTGTGAATTGTTGTATGTCGTTATCATCCAGTGGCTAGCTAGTGAGCTAAAATCATCCCTTTCCTAAATTAGCCATGGATGCTGATCCAACTATAAATTCATACATTGTGCCTCTGGCCTGAGATGATGGAAGTTCAATATGTCGCTAGATGTAGTAAGCTAATGTTAACTAGTTAGCTGGCTCATCTTTGCCAATGAAAGTAAGTTAGGCTAGTTAGCAAGCCCTTTAGTAAGGTAGCCTAGTTGAGGACAACAAAAACTAAAACTGTGTAGGTAACTGCACGACAGTCAGAGAATTTTGGCAACATGAAAGAGGAGGACGGTATTAGTACAACACACACACACACACACACACACACACACACACACACACACACACACACACACACACACACACAGAGAAACCAGTACAATCGACAGCCACATGATGTTTAGCATATGTGGAATGGACTAAATTGTTTTTGGTATCTTTTAGTTGTCACTGTATTAGACTAAGCATATGTGATTTGATGATGTTGAAGTTGAAATGGTGCTGGAATGACATTAGCTGACGCAGATTCTGTTTTTTGTTGTTGGTTCTGTGGTTCTAAATCTGTGGTTCTGTGGTTCTAAATCAGTAGTTGTTTAGTAGTCCAAAAATGGCAGAAACATTAACTTGAAGGACCATGCTGTTTGTTACATGCAATATGCTTTGTGGACTTCACCGGATAGATGTTGCTCTCTGGTTCTCTTTTGTTTTCGTAACGTGTCGCCAAACAACCTATGGGATCTCCTTCCCCTTCACACGATGTGATTGAGATGCTTAATATCAAATATGTTACAGTCACACCACACAGAAATTCAAACTGAGAGTTGAAATCTTGACTTGAGCGCTTTGGGTGCGGAGCCTCCGGATTCTCATCAGATGAGTCTGACACACAGTCCAATCAATGATCATTCCAAATGCGCCAGGTTAAATGATGGGTCACACTCCCTTCATGATCCACCGCCAAATAAACGCCATCGCTCGTCCTTGCCTGGGCACAAATTTAGAGAGATACGCAAGGAGATTAAATCACTGGACAGTCGTATGGAAACCCTTGAGTCTGCCCTCGAGAACATCCTGGCCAGGCTTCCCCCGCCGGTACCAAACCCAACCTCTACCTCTGAACTTAGCATGGATGTTGAATCGGATAACACTGACGTACTGTCCACAAGAGCCTCTCACTCTTATGACAAAGTCTATGAGTACTCTGATGATGCTATGTACCACAGCTCTAGCATCTTCCAGTCCCAGCTTCCGGCCTGGCAGTGATGGTCGACCAGAAAATATTCTTGTCTGAAATGTTTGAGAGTGCAAGCAGGAACCTCAATATGGAGCATGCATCTACTGCCACATCCACGTCCAAGTTTGATGAACTCAGTTCTTCAAAGACTGAGACATCCATTCTGTTGTTCAAAGACTGAGACATCCATTCTGTTGTTCAAAGACTGAGACATCCATTCTGTTGTTCAAAGACTGAGACATCCATTCTGTTGTTCAAAGACTGAGACATCCATTCTGTTGTTCAAGACTGAGACATCCATTATTTTGTTCAAAGACCTTGTGTGTGAGAAATGCACTTGGAGCCCACCAAATGACAGAACCCCTGCCATGCCAAGCATATGCACTCGCTTAGCTACAGTTCATGGTGAAGATGAGAATGGATTTGGCCATTTATCCCATATGAACAAATACTTTGCTTCTCTCGTTCTTCTCTCCATCACAGTTCAGACCAAAAGCTGCATAACAAACAATACAGGGTGTCATGTAAAAATATTCCCAGCGTGAAATAGTTCCCAATCGTTCTGATTGTGTTGTGATTGTTGTCATAGTTCCTCCTGGCACCATAGTTCCTCCTGGCATCACCCGGCAGAGACCACCCTAGAGACTTTTATTGGACTCAGGTGTGTCTTGTTATTTTGTGATGGTGTCCCTGTTAAAAGAGGTGTGTTTTCTGTGGTCCTTTGCAGAAGCTTGAATTGTATACGTTTTAGTTTGTTTGTATAGCTGAGTAAACACATATAAAAGCTAGGTTTTAGCTAAAGGATAAACAACAATTTCACATCTCCACTAGTTACTTTTGATAACCAAATGTATTGAGCTAGCTATCTGCCATTCTGTGCATCACATGCTAGGCTACACTTGCAAGCTAGAATAACTAGCTTGTGTTCACAGCTAGCTTATAACTTTACCCACTGTTTCTCACATTACCTAAAGCCAACAGTAGCCTCTGCTGGAGCAATCCTTGAGTAGAAAGTAATTGGCAGCACTGCAAATAAATGCAATGTTAATTAGCGATAAAGCCAAATCAACTATCAACACTATTACCAAAGATTTATATAACTAACCCACGGTACTGAAATTACTCCAAAATAATCTGTTTTTCCTGTCTGTTGTCACTTGAGTGGCCTCTCATGTCATAATGTGGAACTGAAGACTCAACTGTGTTGTGAGTGTCTTCCAAGTTTGTCGCCAGAATATTTCCAAGGAGAAAGCAAGTCCTTGATGGCATGTATGGCCATATGCTTAATTCATAGGTTGATAACAGAAATTGACAGTGAAATATTTGAGTGAACAGATTTTATTTCAGGGTGTAAGAGGAAGAGACATTACAGGCTATCCAAAATAAAACTATCATCCTGGCAGATATCAGATCAAAAGCAATAGATGTAAAAACGTGCAAGGTACATTTCAACAAGCTGCTGTCTTATAGCAGGTATTTTACACTTTAAAAAGCAAATCAAATGAGTAGATATGCCCCCTACCAAATTGAGGTGCTGACCAACAAAAATAAAGTAATACATTTCTGTATACTTCCAACCATTCAGGGTAATATAATTAACCAAGGTTCAGCACTATGGCTGTTTTTACACAGGCAACCCAATTCTGAAATATTGGCATAAACAATAATTGGGCAACAGACCAATTTGTAGGAAAACAATCCGAATTGGTGCTGCCTGTGTAAACGCAGCCTATGTGGTTTTCTCAACCCTTGCTGAAGAAGGTGCTGAAATGTTGTTTATTTCCATTAAATCAGGTGTGTTAAACTCATTACACGGAGGGCCGAGTGTCTGAGGGATTTCGCTCCTCCCTTGTACTTGATTGATGAATTAAGGTCACTAATTAGTAAGGAACTCCATTCACCTGGTTGTCTATGTCTTAATTGAAAGGAATAACCAAAACCCCACAGACACTAGGCCAGGGGTTAGGCTGAAAACACGCAGGCACTCAGCCCTGCGTGTGATGAGTTTGATACATGTGCGTTGAATGATTAGGAGTATACAGTGCATGCCTGACTTTATTATAACATAAGTAAACAAAGCTGTAGGCTACTTTAAGCTAGGAATAAGTGCAAACCACGTAACAAGAAGCAGATCACTAAACAGTAAGAAGACAATAAGAAATATAGGCTATCTTACAAGAAAGCAAAACAGTTCTGAAATCCTATTTACTTGTCATGGTGAGCGAGACATACCGTATTAACGATTTGCTGGTGTTACAATATGATGGTGGCATACATACAAAATAAAAAGCATACATGTTAATAGGGATGTGCATCAAGACGATTTGATAGACATTTAACTAGATACATGGGCTTCAATACGATATAGGAATTATACGTTTTAGGTTAAACCTACCTAACCACACTGAGGATGATTACTGCTGAACACAATGTACAGTACCAGTCAAAAGTGTGGAACCACATACTCATTCAATGGTTTTTATTTATTTATACTATGCTCTATAATTGTGGAATAATAGTGAAGACATCAAAACTAGGAAATAACACATGTGGAATCATGTAGTAACCAAAAGTGTTAAACAAAGATTCTTCAAAGTAGCCACCCTTTGCCTTGATGACAGCTTTGCACACTCTTGTCATTCTCTCAACCAGCTTCACCTGGAATGCTTTTCCAACAGTCTTGAAGGAGTTCCCACATATGCCGAGCACTTGTTGACTGCTTTTCCTTCACTCTGTGGTCCAACTCATCCCAAACCATCTCAATTGGGCTGAGGTCTGGGGATTTTGGAGGCCAGGTCATCTGATGCAGCACTCCATCACTCCCCTTCTCGGTCAAATAGCCCTTACACAGCCTAAGCAAAAACCAGATTGGATGGCGTATCGCTACAGAATGCTGTGGTACAGTGGTTGCTCAACTAAAAGTTTTGAGATTATGCTGCGGGATTTAGAGGTAATTTGTGGTTTAGTACGGTACCCTGTGCCACTGCTTCATTGCTCCATACCACCGCAAGGGGGAGTTCAAGCACGGATTATGCTTTTGGGCATCGCTCCAGTCCCAGGTTCGAATCCAGGTTGTATCACATCCGGCTGTGATTGGGAGTCCCAAAGGGCAATTGGCCCAGTGTCATCTGCGTTTTGCCGGGGTAGGCCGTCATTTTAAATAAGAATTTGTTCTTAACTGACTTGCCTAGTTAAATAAAGGTTAAATAAAACAAATATATATAATATGTCTTACAGAGCCTTTCCATTAGTCCACTCAAGTTTAGTCCACTCAATTCGCTGGTAATGAAAAGCACTATACAAAGTAAATGTATTATTTATTATGGTCTGACATGTCTGCAGAAATTTTGCAATTTTGTAATGTGTTTTGTTTGGTAAATTGTTTTGTAAACATTAATTCACATTTGTGGTGCCACTCAATAAACATTGAATTATTTAAATCAATATTGTCAATATTGTTATTATTATTATTAAAATATGTTTTTTATAATGGAGGGTGGAGTTAAAAAAATGAGCCCCAAAAGGTTCTTTGAGGACCCATTATAAGGGGTTATTCGAAGAACCTCTTTCAAGGGTTCTTTGAATATCTTATAGGGGTTCCCCCACAGTTTCAATTTGAAGAACCCCTAAAGGATACTCCAGGAACCTTTTAATTTTAGTGTAGGAGTAAATGTTAGCTGGCTTTTCATAGCCGAGCATTCAGAGGTCAAGACAGCAAGTGCATAAGAGAGAGAGAGAGCGAGAGAGCGAGAGAATATCGAAACACACACAGTAACGCGTGTTAATGAGTTCCGAGAGCCTGTTTAACGATTAGTTTAATATCCCGGCTACTGTGTGACACTCCCCCCCAACAAGCAATAGCCTACTCGCGTGTGGTCAACTATTTCATCACCGTTTTGCGCTGCTCTGAGACAAGCAAGACTACTAAAAAAACATATACACATAAAAAATTGTTTTTAATTAATCCTGCATTATAAGTGTAAAAAGGCCCTTAGATATTAATTTATAATCCTCTAAATTTAATTAGATCTACTACTGTACAATGCATTTTATGGACCTGCCAGTATTTTAATTGAGAGATTCCAGTAAAGAAATGTGTATGTAGAGGGGTAACTTTTCACCAGTTCTCTTACCATTTTGTACTGTTGTGTGATTAGCCTACCAGTTGGTGTAACTGTAATGTTAATTCTCTTGAGAGGAATTTTGCTCTTCACTATCAAATTATTAAAAACGTTCAAATGCATTCATGAATTAAATCGCTTTAGCCGACATGTTGTGGTTAATCTGATGAAGGATTGACTAGATCTATAAACCCAGGACGATAGTAAAATGGGCAATAAGATACACTACAAGAAAGGGAACACATATATAACCATAGAAAACGGTTGCTGGTCGGAAGGTCATCTATGAATTGCAGATCGGAGGGCCATCAAGCAAACAGACCAATGAAGCACGGGTAAACAGCGGGAGTATCTATGACTCTCTGAGAACCCCCTTCCCTCAGCGCGGGGTTCTGGGTCGGGAGGGTGGCTTCGGCTCTCGCCTGAGCTCGGATCCCCGCATCTCAATACAAATGTTTGTTATACGTGTGGAATATAGCAATAAGAATGTCCGTTTCATATGCAGTGCAGATCACCTCCTATTACCCTTCTCAGAGTTTTAAGAATTGTGTGTGTTCAGTTATTTGTGACATTGTGGCATTTAAAGCATATTGAAGATAGATGCAATAGGACATGAAGCAATAGCCTACCCGCGTGTGGTCAACTATTTCAGCAATGTTTCGCGCTGCTCTGAGACAAGCATGGGGACTGGTCTTGATAAATCAATGAGATTTTTATTTTCACTGAATCTCCATTTGGGTATTGGTTAGCCTACAATTAGGGTGTAGATATGTTAGGATTATTTTGCTCTTAGTACTAGCCTACTCCCAACCGGTCACGTTGTACAGCGCCATATTTTCCTAACGGAAACCCTGAGGGTTTTGTTTTAGAAACACCATAATATTAAGCAAAACATGTTAAAATCAATCCCATACACTATGTTCTTACAAAAAAGGTTTTAAATTCTCTAGTACAGCCATATTAAAGAATGTCAAATGCTTCTCAAAGATGCCCTCTGGTGGTCAAACTAGCACTAACTAGCTTTAATGGCAACAATGGCTGACACTTAAATAATGTGCCATAGAATTCTGCGGTAGCCCGCAAGGTGTGCTGCAGTATGAGTATTATAAATACAACTTTGATAGCCTCTCAAAGCACTTCTTGATGACAGAAGCGAGTGTTACGGAGCGATAGTCATTTAGTTCAGTTACCTTTGTTTTCTTGGGTAAAGGAACAATGGTGGACATCTTGAAGCAAGTGGGGACAGACGACTGGGATAGGGAGAGATTGAATATGTCCGTAAACACTCCAGTCAGATGATCTACTCATGCACGGGATCAGCTCCCACACACTGAGGAAGAAGGACCTTGCTGTTTCTCTGAACGTCCTGTTCGGGTTTAAAGTTTAGAAGGATTTAAATACCTTCGCAAATAAATGACTAACTATGAATCGGAAGAGGGCAGTCATTTCAAGAGGTGGTGAAGTAATTCAGTCAATCTGCATTTCATACCTTCAGGTAACAAGACAGGACATGTTCATGGATATGTCTACTGTTAGTCCAACTGCACAACCAGAATATGAATGCACACAAGGCAAGTGTTTTCACCTATTGCGATAAATGTACACTGTTAATGCATGGTGTCTGAGGGGAGATGTTTGTATTAGACATGACATGAATTACTACACTTCACATTTTTTGTATAATGACATACTTGGTCTCCATTTCTGCTACTAGCTCTGTTTCTGCTTCTAGCTGGGCAAACATTGTAAAATATATATGGATCTGTTGTGCTGAAAAATAAAAAGTGAGAAACATAGCATTTGCATGGTTAAGATTAGAAAATGTTAGACTTTTCATGACCAATGATTGACATCATGGACAGTGAGACTACATGCATCGTTTGCAAACTCCCCTCCCCTGTCGGTGATAATGTTGTCCACAAGTCCCAAATCAAGAGGTTTGTTGCTGATAATTGAAGCGAACTCTGTTCCCGATTTGCCCTACAAGAGTTCAGCAATTACCCATATGCTGAAGAGGTCAGTCATGGTTAGGGCATATTGGTTACCAGCAACGGTACTCTTCTCAAAAGGGCTTATGAGATAGATGCACAGGATAGACCATGTATGTCTAACTTTGATAGAATGCATCACAGGGTCCCGCGTTTTAATGTTATAGTAGAGTTGACACTGCACTCCTCAACCTTATAGAATGTGAAAACATAGTACAGTTGTGGCCAAAAGTTTTGAGAATGACAAAAATATTAATTTCCACAAAGTTTGCTGCTTCAGTGTCTTTAGATATTTTTGTCAGATGTTACTATGGAATACTGAAGTATAATTATAAGCATTTCATAAGTGTCAAAGGCTTTAATTGACAATTACATGAAGTTGATGCAAAGAGTCAATATTTGCAGTGTTGACCCTTCTTTTTCAAGACCTCTGCAATCCGCCCTTGCATGCTGTCAATTAACTTCCGGGCCACATCCTGACTGATGGCAGCCCATTCTTGCATAATCAATGCTTGGAGTTTGTCAGAATTTGTGGAGTTTTGTTTGTCCACCCGCCTCTTGAGGATTGATCACAATTTCTCAATGGGATTAAGGTCTGGGGAGTTTCCTGGACATGGACCTAAAATATCGATGTTTTGTTCCCCAAGCCACTTAGTTATCACTTTTGCCTTATGGCAAGGTGCTACATCATGATGGAAAATGCATTGTTCGTCACCAAACTGTTCCTGGATGGTTGGGAGAAGTTGCTCTCGGAGGATGTGTTGGTACCATTCTTTATTCATGGCTGTGTTCTTAGGCAAAATTGTGAGTGAGCCCACTCCCTTGGCTGAGAAGCAACCCCACACATGAATGCTCTCAGGATGATTTACTGTTGGCATGACACTGGACTGATGGTAGCACTCACCTTGTCTTCTCTGGACAAGCTTTTTTTCCAGATGCCCAAGACAATCGGAAGGGGATTCATCAGAGAAAATGACATTACCCCAGTCCTCAGCAGTCAAATCCCTGTACCTTTTGCAGAATATCAGTCTGTCCCTGATGTTTTTCCTGGAGAGAAGTGGCTTCTTTGCTGCCCTTCTTGACACCAGGCCATCCTCCAAAAGTATTTGCCTCACTGTGCGTGCAGATGCACTCACACCTGCCTGCTGCCATTCCTGAGCAAGCTCTGTACCGGTGGTGCCCCGATCCCGCAGCTGAATCAACTTTAGGAGATGGTCCTGGCGCTTGCTGGACTTTCTTGGGCGCCCTGAAGCCTTCTTCACAACAATTGAACCTCTCCCCTTGAAGTTCTTGATGATCTGATAAATGGTTGATTTAGGTGCAATGTTACTGGCAGCAATATGAAGCACTTTTTTGCAAAGCACTGATGACGGCACATGTTTCCTTGCAGGTAACCATGGTTGACAGAGGAAGAACAATGATTCCAAGCACCACCCTCCTTTTGAAGCTTTCAGCCTGTTATTCGAACTCAATCAGCATGACAGAGTGATCTCCAGCCTTGTCCTCGTCAACACTCACACCTGTGTTAAAGTGAGAATCACTGACATGATGTCAGCTGGTCCTTTTGTGGCAGGGCTGAAATGCAGTGGAAATGTTTTTGGGGGATTCAGTTCATTTGCATGGCAAAGAGGGAATTTGCAATTAATTGCAATTCATCTGATCACTCTTCATAACATTCTGGAGTATATGCAATTTACCATCATACAAACTCAGGCATCAGACTTTTTAAAAATTAATATTTGTGTCATCCTCAAAACTTTTGGCCACGACTGTACATTAATTAGATATAACAAAGGCAAACACTCTCATCTTATTTTGTAATAACTGCAATTTGCACAGTTATGAATTGAAAATGCACAGTTTGCTGTCATTTCAGCTGCTTGATGTGATTGTATTACGCTGTAATGCTGAATTCCCGTGATACGTCTTGTATAGCTAGCAAATGAGAAGTAACGTTAGCTTGTGATTACTTGTGACTGAGAAAGATAGAAAGTTAGCACTTACCTAGTAGATCATTTCTTTCAGCAGATGTTCCCAGGTGCTGTTTTGAGATAGCCGTCTTGAACAAATGTGACTCGTTTCAAGAAACTAGGAGTATGTCACACGTCACTACTTCACAGGAGAGCCTTTTGAACGTAAACTTTAAAAAATGAAATAAAATGGCAGAAATGCCTTCTGGAACATGTGAACTTTCATGTGCCTTAATAACAAACTTGTATGCAATCTGTAAATATGAATACAATTGTTAAATTACGAGCCTAGTTGGTTTAGCCATGGGAAAAGGTAGCAACCTTCCCACTAGCCATGATTGGCTGAGATAATTAGTGGACTGGACATGCCGAGAGATGAGTTTGGATTGGTCTGCCATGTAGCACGCTTCTGTTTATAACATGAGCTGGTCAGTATGTAAAGGTAATCCTTTCTAACGCTGCTTAAAAAAAGATATGACGGCATAGAACTGCATACTGTAAGTGTTTTTCTCCACTTTCTGTATGACGAGTTTTGAAATCACTGAGTATGATAGCTAAGGATAGCTAAAGTGACGGAGACATTTCTGGGTTTGATTGCAAATATGCAGATGGAGTCGAAAAGAGAACCCAGAGAAGGCTGTACAAAACACCTGTCTCCGGATGACATCTTCAAATAAGGGCAACCATGGCTTCCGTGACAAAGAGGGAGAAGCGTCCATCCATGTATATGGGTAAAATACTCTAGCATTTTCAGATATTACACGTTTCTAATTTTGTCAGAAAGTCTATTTTAATTTAAAGTATACTGTTAGCTAGCTTGCTAACGTTGGCTGGCTGGCTCGCTAGCTGGGTATGTATATTTTTTGTATCTCAGAACCATTTGCATTGCTAGTTATAGCCCAATGTCAGCTAACTAACATTGAACCTGGTTGGTTAGTTACCTGCAGATTCATGCAGGCTAGTAACATTATGAGTTGGGATTATGGTTAGTTGTTTAACTAACTAGCTACATGTCTAAACAAAATACTCCACTGTGCAAGTAACCATTTCAATAGAATGTTCATGATGTCATTGCGACAACTGTTGATAGCCAGAGAGAGTTTGCCAGCTATGTCTATCTACTCCGATTTCATAGCACTGTTGCCTGAGTGTGCCAGAGTGCATAATAACTGACGAATTAGCTCAATAAAGCGTAATTAAATTGTTACCAGCAGCCCAGTTGCATTCACCAACGCTCTGGATAACATAAAAATAGCCTAACCAGCTCTGTTAGGGAGAGTAAACTGGTCAGAGTGAGCTGTTCTCTCATTTGTGTCTGGAGGTAGCTAGCCAAAGTTAGCCAGTTAGCTTGGGTGCTTGACTGCTGTTGTTAAGTCAGAACACTCGGATCAACCCTACTACTAACACTCCTGTAGTATAAACCAGCCTTTAGTCTTGAAATCTTTGGTTGTTTAGTACATGGCCTCACATTTGAATCCTTAAAGAGATGGGTGGGGCTAAGGCTTTAGAGAGTGTGAACGATAATGAATGGGTGTAGACAAAGAAGAGCTCTCCAGTAGGTGTACCAAAATATTTAAGGGACATTTTCTCAAAAGTGAGGTTACAAGTTTATCAACTTTCAAAGCAGAATTACTTTCCCATTGTACCTCAACTGTAGTGTATGATATACCATTTTACAGCTCTGAGTCGCTACTTTTATTCAATGTAAAAAACACAATTTCAAATGTTGTTACATAAGATCGAATCTAGTTGGTTGGTTACACATATGCACTATCGAGTCTTTTCAATCACAAAAAATCTCCTCACATGAACCCTCAGCACTTTGGCGCGCTAGTCCGGATTGGCATATGTAGCAAATGCAAGCACCCACAGAACAGGTTTTTGAGGTTGAGGTAGGATTGCCTCTCGGCAAACTATGATGCTGAGACCATGAAATAACTGTCTACAGTTACAGATCTGCTCATCCAATGCCTTCAGGGCAATGCTCAGATGGTTGGGAAATCATTGGGAACAATGTGTTGCTCGGTGCCACCTACAGTATGGTTCGCGCAGTCCAAGCTCCCTGACAAATAGAAGGTTCCACTCCTAGGTCTACCCATATCACCTGGCCAGACATTTGGCCCAGCAGCGGCCAGCCTTTCCCAAGTGTCTAAGGAGGACAGAGATGCACAGATGGAGCTTCAGCACCTCATTCCAAAGCCTAGAATGCATCAGTCAATAAACCATTACTCCCGTCCCAGGGCCCCAACTGAGATGCCAAGAAACCAGCCTCTGACTCACGCTTCACCTGTTCAGGAGTGGAGGAACAGACACTCTCAACCCTACAGAAGAGGTGGAGTGCAGCATCGTCCAAGAGGTAGTGGTAGAAGTGCACCATATGCAGTCTTCGTCCCCTCTGCACTACAGCACGCAGAGCCTCGGTCCTGATGGAAGCGACTTTCTAGTGCAACACCATTTCCTCGAGCACCACCTTTCCAGCTGGAAAAGGTAAATGGCCAACAAATGGGTGTTATGCACTCTAACACAAAGCTTCGTACTACAATTTTGTCAGTGACACCCACGCTTCAGGGCTGTCTTGGAAACAACAGCTCGCAACCCTGCTCAAAAGCAAACACTATTCAGAAATCTCCTGGCTCCTGGAAAAGCTAGAAATCGAAGAGGTAGGACCAGTGGAACAAAACTGCTGGTTCTACTCAATTGATTTTCTGGTGCCAAAAAAAGACGGCGGCCTCCGTCTGATCCTGGACCTAAGGTGCCTGAATCGTCATCTTTCAGCACTTCCCTTCAAATGCTGCCAATCAAAACCATCCTTCAGTCAGTACAACCAGGCATTTGGTTCTCCACAGTGGACCTGAAAGACGCATACTTTCAAGTCCCCATTCTACAAGCACAAAGAAAATACCTGAGATTTTCCTTTGAAAAATGTGCTTTTCAATTTCGCGCTCTACCCTTTGGCCTTTCGCTCGCCCCTTGCACTTTCACAAAGTGCATAAGCGCAGTGCTAGCTCCCATTAACCAAGCAGGAGTCAGGGTCCTGAACTGCTTAAATGATTGGCTAATACTGTATGTGCAGGGTTACGAAGCCAAGCTTTGGCACATATATCCATGGACTCACATCACCTTTCCGTGTTGCAACTAACAATTAACTTCTCTGGTCCCCACTCAGTGTGTGCACTTCCTGGGCTTGACACTGGACACTCAAATCATGCGAGCAACACTCTCTCCAGAAAGAGTGGTAATCATAGACAAATTGTCTTTCAACATTGTAACTGAGAAACAGATGACAGCAGTAGAGAGTCAGAGTCTCCTAGGCCTCCCAACTGCTGCAGTCCATGTTGTACTGTTGGACTTTCTCCACATGCGGCCAATATAGAGCTGGTACAACAGACACAATCTATGTCCCAGAAAGGAACACAAAAAGCTGACAATTTCAATTAATTGCTGGAGAGCAATTCAATGCTGAAGCCAAGCACTTCAAACTCCCAGTGGAGTTCACCTTGGCACAATTCGCA
The DNA here is from genome assembly GCF_013265735.2 of Oncorhynchus mykiss. Taxonomy (NCBI): domain Eukaryota; kingdom Metazoa; phylum Chordata; class Actinopteri; order Salmoniformes; family Salmonidae; genus Oncorhynchus; species Oncorhynchus mykiss. The sequence goes on from NC_048581.1 coordinate 71,024,348, forward strand.
ATGGGGTGACTTGGTGGGGTTCACGGTGTATGGTCAGCACCATGGACAACAGCTCACATCAACGTACTGGAACTGCAGGTGGTTCACCTTGCACTCCGCCACTTCCTCCCAGTACTGAGAGGACAACATGTACTGATACGGACAAACAACATAACCGCGGTTGCACAAATCATCCACCAGGGCGTACTGAGGTCAATGGCACTGCACCAGGAAGAGGGGGAGATACTACTTTGGGCATCCCTCAGAGCAATACACCTGCCGGGGGTGGAGAATCAGGCAGCAGAGGAGGCCCTTTTCCTTCAGACTGGAGGATACATCCCACAGTAGTGAAGATGATCTGGACCATTCCTGATCTGTTCACATCACAAGACTCAACCTATTATTCTATGTGGTTCTCCATAAAGGGTCAACGCCCTATCACACAGGTGGCCAAGGGGCTGCTGTATGCATTTCCACCAATTCCCTTGCTCTCTCAGGTCTTGAGGAAGATCAGTCTCGAGAGCGCGTCAGTTTGCAGGGAAGTACCCATCTACATTGAAAGTGTATGTGGCAGCCATCTCTATGAGTCATGAACAAATTGTGGGTTCATCACCAGGGACGTACCCTCTAGTATCGCTCCTTCAGTACCCTCATGGGAGTTAGATATTGTCCTACGATCACTTATGACTCCAGCCACCCTAGTCATAGACTATACTCTCTGCTACCGCACGGCAAGCGGTCCCGGAGCTCCAAGTCTAGGTCCAAGAGGCTTCTAAACAGCTTCTACCCCCAAGCCATGAGACTCTGGAAAACCTAATCAAATGGCTACCCAGACTATTTGCATTGCCCCCCCTCTCATTTACACCGCTGTTACTCTCTGTTGTTATCATCTATACATAGTCACTTTAATAACTATGCCTACATATACATATTACCTCAATTACCTCAACACCGGTGACCCCGCACATTGACATTGACTTTGTACCGGTACCCCCTGTATATAGCCCCACTATTGTTATGTACTGCTGCTTTTTAATTATTTGTTATTCTTATCTCTTATTTATTCTTTTGATATTTTCTTAAAACTTAAGGGCTTGTAAGTAAGCATTTCACTGTACATTTCACCTGTTGTATTCGGCGCATGTGACAAATAAAATGTGATTTGATTTGATCCAAACATTTAAGCCCCTGTCTTCACTTGTCTGTTGTGAGCTCTCAGTCAAGACTGCCTTTCTATTGGTTATTGTTTCAGCAAAGCTTGTTGGATAATTACATGCGCTTTCTCCCAATCCTTCATGCTTTACTTTAGCAGAAGATGGATATAAGGCAGTGCTTCGGGCAAATTCAGCATTCTTAGGTACTTTAACTCAGGTGCTTTCATCATCACATACTAACCAGCCCTTAATCATAACGGTATTTCACCTGCCTCCTCACTCAGGAGAGTTGTGAGTTGAATACACTTTGCCTGGTTAGGGCATTGAGTGCCTATGTTGCTGTAACAGCAACTATTCATCAAACGGAACAGCTTTTTGTGTGTTATGGGGAGCACAGGGGTACTGGCACATTGGATTACCAATGCAGTGTCAAAATCATATGCTGCAGCAGGTAGAACAACTCCAGACAGCTTGGTATCACACTTCATCAGGGGGTGTGGCCACTTCATGGGTCCTGTTCAGAGAGGCCTCCATGGACTATATCTGTGCTACTGCAAGTTGGGCAACACCCATGACTTTCATGAGGTACTACAGAGTCAATGTTATGTCTGTGGTTCTGGACACGGCACACTCTCTCAACCCAGATAAGTGAGCGTACCATGAACGTTGTAATACTTACTTATCAACCATCAGGGAGATAGATGTCCTGTACCTCATGTTTTAAGTTCTAGCTTTCAGTTTGCGGTTGAATATCACAGTTGAAATTCTGTGTTACCCTGTTGGGTATTATATTCTGTTGCATCTTGTAGTGGATACAAGGATGTCCGAGGGACTAATCTGGATTTAGTTAAATGGTGAGTTATCCCAAATGACCTCTTTGGTACAGCGTCTCCCATAGGTTGTTTGTCGAGTCATTACAAAAACGAAAGAGAACATTGGGTTATGGATGTAACCTTAGTTCTCTGAGTAGAGTAACGGGTCACCAAGTATTCATGTTGTTCCTCCACCTCCATGGGGGTTCGAGTGAAGTAGTAGACAGTATGTCACCCCACACCTTCTTTATATAGTGACAGGTTATGTGGGTACAATAAGGGTGTGGCGTGACTAAAAACATATTTGATATTAAGCATCTCAATCACATCATGGGAAGGAATTCCCATAGGTCGTTTTGCAAGCAATTACTCTACTCAGAGAACCAAGGTTACATTCGTAACCCAATGTTTTGTGATTAAACAAACATGTGGTTGAATTTATTCTGCCCATTGTGGGACTGTCGTCTTCTTGTTATCTTGGCCTTATATATCACGGTGGCATATGAACTAACAGGTTATAAAGCAGCAAACAACACACTTATCACAACACATAGGTTGTAGCCTTTTATTCCTGGCTTCCCCATTGATTTTACCAAAGCACTGCTTCTGTTTGAACACTGCAGGAGGGATATGGTAGAGAGGGATTCATCGGATTTTATCACAGGCGCTGCTCTCCAATCCTTCCTCACACGCCACTGCACGCTCTAGAGCTCCCTCGGCCCCCTCCTGACAGTGAATGTCTCTGGGACCAGCTCGAGGTTCCACTCTGGCTGTCAGCTGCACTCTCACCTAGCTTAAAACAGAAGTACACAAAATATACACACTCCAACTGACCTTTATTTTGGAGAACATGTGGATGGGTTTATCCAAAGAGCCGTCAAGGCTGCACTTACCGAATGCCACTTTCCCTCGCTCCACCAGTACAGGAGGGGCAGTCAGTGACCCGGCAGGTCTGGCCGCTCTTGTACTCCATTGCTGCTTGATGCTGAGTACTGAAAGAGAACAAAACAGAAGGTAGGACTCATTAAAAAATTATTCTCTTACATGTTTGTGGTTTGCTTGATTGTCATAATGTCTGTGAATGATATCATTCCTCCCTACCTATTTTCTCCATCACCAAGTAAGTTATTTGAGTCCAAAGGGAGTTTTTTTTTGCTCGCACTGCAGATGGCAATATCGGTCCACTAGTAAAGGACTATTAAAGGCTATAAAAGCCTCCACTCTTCTGGGAAGGATTTCCACTAGACGTTGGAACATTGCTGTGGGGACTTGCTTCCATTCAGCCACAAGGGCATTAGTGATGTCGGGCACTGATGTTGGGCGATTTAGCCTGGCTCGCATTTGACGTAGCAATTCATCCCAAAGGTGTTTGATGGGGTTGAGTTCAGGGCTCTGTGCAGGCCAGTCAAGTTCTTCCATACCGATCTTGACAAACCATTTCTGTATGGATCTCGCTTTGTGCATGGCGGCATTGTCATGCTGAAACAGGAAAGGGCCTTCCCCAAACTGCTGCCACAAGTTGCAAGCACAGAATTGTCTAGAATGTCATTGTACGCAGTAGGGTTAAGATTTCCCTTCACTGGAACCAAAGGGCCTAGCCCGAACCATGAAAAACAGCCCCAGACCTTTATTCCTCCTACACCAAACTTTATATTTGGCACTATGCATTGGGGCACTTAGCGTTCTCCTGGCATCCGCCAAACTCAGATTTGTCCGTCAGACTGCCAGATGGTGAAGCATGGTTCATCACTCCAGAGAATGCGTTTCCATTGCTCTAGAGTTCAATGGCAGCGAGCTTTACATCACTCCAGCGGACACTTGGCATTGCGCATGGTGATCTCAGGCTTGTCTGCGGCTGCTCGGCCATGGAAACTAATTTCATTAAGCTCCCGATGAACAGTTCTCGGTAGTGAGGGTTACAACCAAGGACAGACAAGTTTTACGCGCTACATGCTTTAGCCCGTTCTGTAAGCTTGTGTGGCCTACCACTTCGCGGCTAAGCCGCTGTTGCTCCTAGATGTTTCCACTTCACAATAACAGCACTTACAGTTGACCCAGGCAGCTCTAGCAGGGCAGAAATTTGACAAATTGACTTTTTGGAAGTGCCACATTGAAAGTCACTGAGCTTTTCAGTAAGGCCATTTTACTGCCAATGTTTGTCTGTGGAGATTGCATGGCTATGTGCTTTACACACCTGTCAGCAACGGGTGTGGCTGAAATAGTGAAATCCACTAATTTCAAAGGAATCCACTAATTTGAAAGGGTATCCACACACCTTTGTATATAGGGTATATATGGTAATACAAGTGTATCTCTCTCTCTTTAGTTTTAATTGTATCTTCGAATCACCTGTTCCAGTGGAACAATTAGCCTAGCCATCTACTTCCCACGTTACAATTGTGCACTTGTTGAAACAAAATATGCAAATTATGAACTCTTTAACATCAATTCTGTTGAATTGAGTTCAGGCAGCGGTTGCAGGGAAGGTGGTGGCATGATTCATGGCTACCTTCCTTACTTTCCACAGCAAAGACATCAAGTTTATAATGTCATTCTCACACACTGGTTTAACTTACCAGGTGTTGAGCCTGGGTTAGCTAGCAAGTCTTTAGGTCTTCAATAAGATTATGTCCCTGCACAAGACTACACTATCAAGCAAACAACTTCAGTTACATGTGCCTGTGGAACTACATGTAGAAAGTTAATTAAATGGCATAAATCATTCTGTCATTTTGTTTGTTGATTATAAGACATTTGTTTGACTCACACCAGACCCCTCTGTGGTTTGTACTTTGTGTATGTAATGCATCTTGACTTAGACGATATGCTGCTTCAGGTTGAAGGACACAGCTTATTATTAAACATTTGACTGCTATACCACTATAATTTGAATTCAACATCATTCACTACAATTTGCTTCAATATCAACAGGAATACTTCTAATTAGATCTAACACATCATAATCATTGCAAAACATTATACAGTCTTATCAAAACAAGGATAGGTCTAGGAATTTGGTTCAAAAGCTCTAACCACATGATTTTATGTGCAAGAACAATGTAAGGTTGAACGAAGGTTCTGTTTACAGAATGAAGACAGTTAGAGACAGAGAGAGAGAGAGAGAGAGAGAGAGAGAGAGTGGTGGAGAGAGATAGTGGGGGAGAGAGAGAGAGAGAGAGGGGGAGAGAGAGAGAGAGAGAGAGAGTGGGGAGAGAGAGAGAGAGAGAGAGAGAGAGAGAGAGAAAGAGAGAGAGAGAGAGAGAGAGAGAGTGGGGGAGAGAGAGAGTGGGGGAGAGAGAGAGAGAGAGTGGGGGAGAGAGAGAGAGAGAGTGGGGGAGAGAGAGAGTCTCCACTAGACAGTCAAACTTGAACCCCTGCCTTGAGGACATTGCATATTTTGAATGTAGAATGTCTTTCTGATTTGACCATGTTTTTTCTTCTTCAAAAATGCAAGAAATGTAAAACATTTGATAAACTTTACCTACAGCTGTACGCAACAGAAATACATCTGGAGGAAAATCCCAACATGTAAGTAGAAAGTATGATATTGGTTAGTGGGTAATGTTTCACTACTACCTGGCTTACCTTGCACATGTGCATGTACAGCAGGCCTATCTAGGTATTTACAAATACAACATTAGAAACATAGAGTTACATTAACAAGGCAAATGTTATAATGTTTATATGTTTAATGTGAATGCTTATCGTCTTCAAAGCCAAATAGCTACTTTCAATACTGTTAATCCTGAAAGTGTTTGTAATTACATTTTAATTGGATTTTGTGCAGCAACAATAATTGCTAATTGTGCATTTTCCCAAGGGAGATTTTACGTGCTAACGGCACATGAAGGTAAGGCCTTTCATTATCATGTATGTGTGTGTGTGTGTGAGGGTGTGTGTGTGTGTGTGTGTGTGTGTGTGTGTGTGTGTGTGTGTGTGTGTGTGTGTGCGTGCGTGTGCGTGCGTGTGTGTAAACACATCCAGATGTCCATGCCCTCCTGAGGCTCGAAGAGCGAGAGAGGTGAGAAACTGCCTTGTTAAATGAGTGCATGTAAACCATTAAAAGCGCCAATAATCCCATCTCTTTATGCTACCTATCTTCTCTATATTTCAATCATTTGTATTGATTTAATTATCAAAACAAGAAATTCCAAGTGTGATTACTGAAAAAGCTAACATCAGATTTTTACATTTTCTATAAGCTCTGCTTGTAAGAGGAACATTTCCCCTCTGAAATGTCATAAGATTAAGAGCATTTAAGACTGCATTTGTAATTACTAATGATTTGTTGAATATCATACTTGATAATTACATTCAAAATAAAGCTGATTGTTTATGAAGGTACTACTCACTATGGCAGGGGTCCTCAATCGTTACCCTACGAGGACCGGAGCCTGCTGGGTTTCTGTTCTACCTGATCATTAATTGCACACACCTGGTGTTCCAGGTCTAAATCAGTCGCCGATTAGAGGGGAACAATGAAAAAAATGCAGTGGAACTGTAACTTGAGTTTGAGGGCACCATGGCTTCACAAGTGGGTACATGTGTGAATGCAGGTTGGCAGGTGTTAACATGTGGAGAATTTAGTTATTTTTATCTGCCAATTGTGGATGCAAAAAATGTGTGCATTTTGTAAATCTTGTGAAATGGTCCATGGCTACCATAGGGTGTCTGTTAAATGATTATAGTACAGTACATTCAGTTAAATCAGCTGTTTCCTGGTTTTAAGATTGTTTAGGGTGCTGTATGCAATTGAGCTGTCTGAGATAGAGGGCATATGTATATCTCTTTTGGGCTCCTGATCAGTGGAGGAGGGGGAGAATGAGAAAGAGACAGAGAGAGAAATAGCGGGAGAAAGAGCATCAGACTCTCCAGCTGGAGAGGTGCATGTTGGGAATGTGTCTGGCCTGTTGTGGTAAGTGGTAAGTTGTCTCTTTGGCGGGGTAGAGGGAGAGGAGCCTTTGGCACGTTTCCCATTGGGGAGGGATAGGAGGGCAGACGGGGAGGGAGAGCGGCACAGGGAGCTTCATGCTGGCTAGAGTCAACCTCAGCCAGGCTTAGATGAAAGAGGAGGCATGACTATCCCTCCCACTGCCCCAGATAGCAGCCCAATATGGGATCGTCTCAAACTGCCAGAGGGATGAGCTACAGCCTAGCAGACAGACCACAATGTGATGTGCAACAGGACACGTCTTACTGAGCAGTCATGCATGGTAGAAAAAATGCCAACTCACTGCCTGGCTTCAGAGCCATGCAAAACATCCTTATGTATTTCTGAGCACCTCCAAGATGTATGATACCTACTAATGGTCTAGTTACCTCAGACAGAAACGAAAGCAGGGAGGTTGGTCGGGGAGGATGGGTGGACGTAATCCAATCCAAAGGTTTTGTGTTCAAGTTGCGTAATTTTAGCTAACCCTTCTCCTAACCCTTATTCAAAACTTAACCCATTTCAACTAACCTGCTACGCAAATTCTCCTAACCATTGTCTTTAGTTACCATAACTGCCAAAGTTAATTCTCCCTGTAATTCTCCTTTATTGTTACAGTGCAAAAAGCAATCTGAGAGAAAGAAGCATAATACTACGAATCATTGTCACGTCCTGACCATGGAGAGCATTTATTTTCTATGGTTGAGTAGGTCTGGGCGTGACTAGGGGTTGATCTAGTTTATATTTTCTATGTGGGGTTTTAGGTTTATTTTCTATGTTGGTTATTTGTATGATTCCCAATTAGAGGCAGCTGGTAATCGCTGTCTCTAATTGGGGATCATACTTAAGTAGATTTTTTTCCAGCTTTGGGTTATGGGATATTGTTGCCTGTTCGCACTGCATTGTCGTCACGTTTCGTTTAATCTTCAATGTTTTGTTTTTTCTAAGTTTCACTGACTAATAAATATGTGGAACGCTACGTACCTTGGTCCGTCTATACTAACGAATGTGACAGAATTTCCCATCAACAAAGGACCAAGCAGCATGCCCAGGAGGAGGAAGTATCCTGGACTTGGGCAGAGATCCTAGATGGGAAGGGATCCTGGACTTGGGAGGAAATCCTGGAAGGACAGGATTGCCTTCCTTGGCGGGAGTCGCTTAGGAGCATGAGAGGACAGCGACGACGTCGGGGAGGAAGGCCACAGAAACCCCAATAACTTTTCTGGGGGGGAGCAGTCGGCGAAGCCGAGGAGTGAACCAGAGCCAGTCTGTGAGAAGAGGGAGAATTTGGAAGAGAGAGAAATGGGAGAGTTGTTGAGTTGGTGGAGGATGCACAGCATTTGCCCTAAGGAACGTGTTGTCAGTTTAGTGCACCTGAGTCAGCTCCCCGTACTCGTCCTGAGAAGTGTGTTATAGTTCCGGTACAATGTGTGCCGGTTCTACGCACCGTGTCTCTAGTGCGCCTCCATAGCCCGGTACGTCCTGTGCCAGCTCCCCGCACTTGCCGTGCGAAGGTTGTCATCTGTCCAGGACACGTTGTGCCAGCTCTACGCTCCAGACCTCCAGTGCGCCTCCACAGCCCAGTACGTCCTGTGCCTGCTCCTCGCACTCCACCTCAAGTGCGCCTTCCCAGTCCGGTACGTCCTGTTCCTGCTCCTCGCACTCTCCCTCAAGTGCGCCTTCCCAGTCAGGTGCGTCCTGTGCCTGCTACTCGCACTCGCCCTGAAGTGCGTGTCACTTGTCTGGCGCCACCTATGCCGGCTACACGCATCAGGCTTCCAGTGCGCCTCCCCAGTCCAGAGCTTCCGGCGATGTTCCCCAGTCCGAAGCTTCCGGTGATGTGCCCCAGTCCGGAACCTCTAGCGACGTTCCCCGGTCCGGAACCTCCAGCGACGTTCCCCGGTCCGGAACCTCCTGAGACGGTCCATGGTCCGGAACCTCCTGAGACGGTCAATGGTCCCGAACCTCCTGCGAGGGTCAACGGTCCGGAACCTCAAGCTCCATGGCTGGAGCCTTCCCCTGCGCCGATGCTCAGTCTAAGCACGGCGTACAGTCCAGTTCCAAGGCCAGAGTCTTCTTTGGCATTGGTGCCCTGTAAAGGCACAGCGTTCAGTCCCGCTCCATGGCAGGAGTCTTCATCTGCACCAAGGTCTAGAGCATCCTGTCGGGCTGTATCACCGCCTGGTACGGCAACTGCTCCGCCCACAACCGTAAGGCTCTCCAGAGGGTAGTGAGGTCTGCACAACACACCACCGGGGGCAAACTACCTGCCCTCCAGGACACCTACACCACCCAATGTCACAGGAAGGCCATAAAGATCATCAAGGACAACAACCACCTGAGCCACTGCCTGTTCACCCCGCTATCATCCAGAAGGCGAGGTCAGTACAGGTGCATCAAAGCAGGAACCGAGAGACTGAAAAACAGCTTCTATCTCAAGGCCATCAGACTGTTAAACAGCCACCACTAACATTGAGTGGCTGCTGCCAACACACTGACTCAGCTCCAGCCACTTTAATAATGGAAATTGATGGGAATTGATGTAAAAATGTATCACTAGCCACTTTAAACAATGCCACTTAATATAATGTTTACATACCCTACATACCTCATCTCATATGTATATGTACATACTGTACTCTTTATCATATCCTGCATCTTGCCATCTTTATGTAATACATGTATCACTAGCCACTTTAAACTATCCCACTTTATGTTTATATACCCTACAATACTCATCTCATATGTATATACTGTACTCTATACCATCTACTGCATCTTGCCTATGCCGTTCTGTACCATCACTCATTCATATATCTTTATGTACATATTCTTTATCCCTTTACACTTGTATGTATAAGGTAGTAGTTGTGGAATTGTTAGGTTAGATTACTCGTTGGTTATTACTGCATTGTCGGAACTAGAAGCACAAGCATTTCGCTACACTCACATTAACATCTGCTAACCATGTGAATGTGACAAATAAAATTTGATTTGATTTGATTTAATTGGGGATTATACTTAAGTATTTTTTTTTTCCACCTGTGGGTTATGGGATATTGTTTATGTTTAGTTACTGCATTGTTGTCACATTTAGTTTATTCTTTATTGTTTTGTTTTTTCTAAGTTTCACTGTCTAATAAATATGTGGAACTCTACGTACGCTGCGCCTTGGTCCGTCTATACTAACGAACCTGACAATCATCCAATTCGCATGCTATTATACGACCGGGTAAGACATATGATAGTATACGTGTTATAATTCATATTATATTTTACGACCGCTATTCCATTCATAAAGTAACGTAACATTATATGTCATACTAAATGGACTATCACAGATGTATGTACAGAATAATACAAATTCTTCTGACACCACATTGCTCAGATACCCAGCTCACAGTGCACGTGCACACACGCATATGCTCACACACCACCAGTGAATAAGCAAGTAAAATAAAGAGTGCTGAAGTGGGAGCGTGATTCGTGGTGGTAGTCAGCAGTGTTTTATTGCATGTTTAAAGAGTACCACTCCCCAGTTCACTGTCGTCCACTTGGGGCAGCGGTGCCCCCAGCAGCTCCTCTCTTTGCTGGGCTGGGTCAGGTGCTTACAGTTGTCCTCTGAAACAGGTCGACCTGACCTGGTCATACAGCTCACCTTACAGTTCTTCCATATTTTACCACAGGTGGCAGAGCACTGTAAGAGGAGGGGTTGTACAGAGAACAAATACCAGAACAATGTCAAGTAGTTTATGACTTCAATGGGAATAGTTTAAATACCTTTTATCATTCACTTGATTCGTTTTTCAGTCTACTTCTTCTTGAGAACAATACACACATGTACAGGGCTTCAGAGTGCACAACAGGTTAGGGACATTTTCATTAGCAAATACAGTACATAACATGGGATCGTGCATAAGTCATGAGAATTGGTTTGAATCCAAATAAACATAGATTAGACATAGACATTTCCCACATTTAGCACTTTGATATTTGATAAATTGAGATTTTAATTTACTGACATTCACACAAAAAAACATTTGCTACAGGGCATCGTTTTTTGCTTTTTGTGAAAGCAAGCGGAGCGTACAGAAATGTGCGACGGATGCTGAGGCCCCTTAGTTAAACGGATGAAGTCCATATTAGAAGGTAGAGTCATTTAGAGTTAGTTGCTGCGCTGTGAGCCAAGCATACAGTACACAGTCAGCAGCCACGTTCACATCCAGGGTCATTGAGCAGGCCCAGGTCTAACTCTGTCTGACAGGCAGGCACCCCACACCAGCACCCCCCAGCACAGTCCAGTACTCCCAGGCCTGTGAGTTCAGTGGGGCTGTTGGGTTCGGGTTGGGTAATCAAAGCATGTCAGAGTGTGAGCCCCTGGGGCATTTAAGCCCTGAACAGCACCTGACAAGCAATCCTGTCTCCCAGGCTGTGTGCTACCCGGAAGACCAGAGCCAATCGCATGCAAGGAACAATGAGCGATCAAGCCACATTCAAACAGCCAGAAAGCTGAAGCCTGGAGGAAAAAAAGGTAATATAGCTAGCACCTTTCAAAATTAAGGCAACTTTATACTGATATATCACTGAAATTATATAAGACTGATTTGTTGCCGGGCTGCTTATCTATCTAGCAAGCTAGCTACCCAACAAATTGGGGACGTCATGAGGGCCATTCGGCGATGTTCCCATTAGGTTCCTTAAGTTTCGGTGCAACGTTATCCCACTGAAGTTTGGAGAACACTCCAAGAACATTGGGTGATGGTCCCATGGGAACGTTCTCTGGGGGACTTTTGTGTAGTTCCCTCTAAGTTACCAGGGTGTCACTGAGGACCATGTCAGGACCTTTATCGGGTGTTCTCAGGACTCATTTACCAGTCCTTGGGACATTGCATGATGGTCCCAAGGGAATGTTCTCTAAGGCACCTATTTATAGTTCCCGGTTTGTCCCGAGGATGTTTTTAGGATGTACTTGGGACGTTGTGTCATGTTCCCCTGAAGTTCCCCTATATGTTCTTGGGACGTTGGTCCCCTGGAGATTTTGTCTTGTTCCCGGTTTGCCCTTGGGACGTTTTTAGAATGTTCCTTGGACGTTGTGTCATGGTCACTTGGAGGTCTTGTCTAGTTCCTGGTTAGTCATCGGGACGTCCCGGGCTGGTGCTGCAGATGGATATATCCGCTAATATAGAACTATTAAAAGCCCAGTGCATCAATTTTGTAAAAAAAATAAAGTTTTTTCAGGGGTTGTTTCAGTACCGGTACTTCCCATGGCTATGACTCCTGAATCACTGGGCGAAAAGGGTTCATATCAGGGGATATCTTTGCATTACACGTTTTTGATAGTCTAGAGAATATAGTGCATTTCCAATGCATATTATCAGTCTTTGGATATGTCCTACATCCTGAAGAATTCTGAATCCAGATGTGCCTTTAATACACATATGATATTTTGAGATTACTCCGAATATCACACTTGGACATTTTCCTATAGTCGGATAAGGACTCATTCAATATCCTGAGATATGTGACATTCTATTTTCTCTCTTCATGTTGACAAATACTGACTGTATACTGTACATTGCATATCTGTTTTTTCTCAGCACATTCAAGATATTATGCTATATCGATTCCATATCAGGACCTTGATATGGTTTTTGATATGCTGAAACTAAGGATGATTTCAGATGCATTTCTGAGTTTTCAGCACATGCTCAATAATTGGACAAAATATGGAATCCATATTTTTCTTTCATGCACAAATTATTTGTTCCCCCTTCTCGCCCCCCTGCCTCGTCCCGTCGACTAGGGTGCTGCAGTCTTCTTGGGCAGGACGCTAAAAGCTTGGCACATCTGTATTTGGGGAGTTTCTCCCACTCTTCTCTGCATATCCTCTCAAGCTCTGTCAGGTTGGAGGGGTAGTGTTGCTGCACAGCTATTTTCAGACGTATGTTGTAGCCCCAAACCCAGACCACCCTAAGGACTTCCCTGCCTTAGCTGTGGGGAGATGGGTTCTCTTACCAAGACTACAAAGCACTCCCCCAGTTTATATTAGCCTCCTGTTGAAATGGGTTGCACCTTAACTCTTATTTAAGCATTGTTGTTTGTTTTTTTGCTATTCCGACTAGTGCTTGTGTACATTTTGGTGTTATTTTTCCTTCCGGCTTGTGTTCGGATAAGAAGCAACGTTGAATTCGACCTATGACAATAAATGCACTGTTGAAGATAATGGCTTGTATCATCCAACTTTGTTCCCTATAAAGGACACGACCGACCAACGCTAACGTCGGTCTTGCACAGCCTCAGAATATTTGCAGCCATTTTCGGATTATTTCCCAATGATTCTACATGTTGAATGGCCACTGTTCGTCGACACCCAGCAGGTGATCTACTGCTCACGGCTGACGTTCGTGTTGGTCTGTTTTGTCTTTTACATACTTGAGTTGCATAGTTAATGGATATTCATTATGTACATCAGTGGTGACATCACAGATGTACAGCTGCAGACTCTGAACATTCAGATCACTCACCACAGCACACAATATTTTGTATCTAACCTTTATTTAACTTATTTACAATGACAGCCTACCTACAATAGGGCTGTGTTTAAACAGGCAGCCTAATATTTGTCTTTTGACCAATCAGATCAGATCTTTTGCCAATAATTGGGCTGCCTGTGTAAATGCAGCCTAAGACCATCAAAAATATACTCCCCTGTGATCAGCAACCACTTTCCAGCTCCTGTTCTCAGTTGCTATAATCTGGCACAATAGAGTGTACAAGAAAGTCATAAGTAGTGAATAGTTATAGCCAGGGGTGTCCATGAACAGAATTCTACTTGTTTTTGTGTAGCACATGCACAGGACGTCAACATGCTTCGAGAAATGACAGAGTCATAACCTGGTCTCAAGTAAATAACTGTCAAAGACAACGGTCAGTGTTAGTGGTGGTATTTATTTTAAAAGGCTGCTCTATTCCATGCGCTCGGAGCAGATATTTAGTGTATGATAATCATGAATGAAATGAGGCCCTCACCACCTGGGGTGGCCCGTCAGAAGGTCCAGGACCCAGTTGCACAGGGCGGGGTCGAGCCCTAGGGTCTCGAGCCCCAGGGTCTCGAGCTTAATGATGAGTTTGGAGGGTACTATGGTATTGAATGCTGAGCTATAGTCAATGAACAGCATTCCTACATAGGTAGTCCGTTTGTCCAGATGGGATAGGGGAGTGTGCAGTTTGATTGCGATTGTGTCGTCTGTGGACCTATTGGGGTGGTAAGCAAATTGGAGTGGGTCTAGGATATCAGGTAGGCTGGAGGTGATAAGATCCTTGACTAGTCTCTCAAAGCACTTCATGATGACAGAAGTGAGTGCTACGGGGCGATAGTAATTTAGTTCAGTTACCTTAGCTTTCTTGGGAACAGGAACAATGGTGGCCATCTTGAAGCACGTGGGCACAGCAGACTGGGATAAGAATTGATTGAATATGTCCGTAAACACCATAAATGATTCTATGCATTACATTTCTATTGGCAATATTCTGAAACATGCTCTCAAAAGAGCATACCCTCTATAATAGCCACTGTGCTTCTTCTAGACGTCCAGTTTGAGATAATTTTTTCACAAATGATTTAATCTACAAAACACCTCAACTCCCAAACTGGGCATGAACTGATCCATATCATACAAAGGTTAAGACATCTGAACAGTGCCTAGCTCAGAAGGACCTTCATCAACAAGCAGATTGACATGTCAGTGTTACAGTTCAGGATCATTCTGGTTTGCTATGGCATATTTCTACTAGTTGGTAAACAAGCAGGCAATGAGCATCTACTTCTGAAATGGCTCTTCATTACCACGACCTATGGCCAGGACTAGTTGTGCACTATACAAGGGATATAGAGTGTCATTTTAAGACACACACCCTTGATGTTATACTTTTGTTCCATGATATGAACAGTACAATATAAAAAGTACCTTGTGATTAAAAGGGTTGACAAATGTATTCCAAACTTGCCAAACATGGCTTACATCTTAATCAAATATTCCCATTCACAGTTAGAGACTGTTAGAGACTGTTAGAGACACTTAATAAACAATTGACTGGACTGGTTCAAGTAAAATAAATCCCTTTTAAGAAATTAAAACAAAATCTCCATTTGCTGGAGCTGTTGGTCGACTGGACTCCTATAGAACTATTTTAGAATTCCAGAACCCCAGGCTCAGCATAGTAGAGGAGCTCTGGCTTTGGGTATGGAGTGACTGGAGGGACAAAATGCACACAGTTACACACACGCAGAGAGAAATGGGACATACAGATCATATACCGCATAACCTCAGTAATAATACATTGTCTTCTTTTCATTAAAGACCCTAAAGAGGGATTAAGAATGACACAATATGCAATAGTTTACTATGCATGCAGTCTGTCCATTTAATCTTAATAAGAGGTTGAATCCAAAGAAAGGAGTTGAGGCGATAGGTGCGCTTGCCTTCTGAGGGGCAGGTTGCCTGTTTAGGTTGAGCAGGTTGCTTGTGCTGACAGGGCTGCCTGCGTTGACTGTGTTGTTGTTGGCTGTGTCTTTATGGCAGCCACTGGGACACTGGCCACTACATGCATGCTTCATAGAGACCCGGCTAGCTTGGAGTGGCACAGGGAGCCAGCAGAGAGAAGGGAAGGGGTTAAATCAGGGGTGTCAAAGTCAAATGGACGGAGGGCCAAATAAAAAAATCAGCTACAAGACGAGGGCCGGACTGTTCGAATGTTCATTGAAAAATTTTTAAATGACGCATATAGTCTAGTGAACCTAATTGAACCTACTGAAAACCTAACAAATATATTACAATATGATCAGATAAATAAAGCAATATTTTCTTATGGCTCTGTCAGTAATCTTTAATTTTCAACAGACACAAAAGACAAATTTCCTTTATATAAATATCCCCATAACATGAACATTAAATGAAAGAAACCGGTATTCAAGGCACCATCAGTAGACTATATTTTCTATTTTAGCAAAAGTGGGCTAAATTTACTTCAAAGAAAAAACAATAATAGCAATTTTCTATCATCCACTCAACTGAAATATTTTTAAAATATAATTGGATTGAAATACAAAAAAATAAAGTGCAAAAATCTATTAATCAAAAACAACACTTTGTTTAAGGAGAAGTAACATGCAGTGAAAACAAATATTAAATTTTAACTTTTAAACTTGAACTGAGTAAAAACTCTAAATATGTGATTGCACAGTAATGTTCACTTGTTTGAGGTTGAGGGTGATACTTGGTGGTGTCCCATCTTTTCCACAAGTTCATCAATGTTCGGGGTAAGGCTCTGAGCTGAAGAAATCCTCAGAATTGAGTGGAGGTGTTCAGCAGTAAGTCGACTTCTGTGTGATGTTTTGTTCAGGTTCATCAAAGAAAACAGTTGTTCACACAGGTATGTGCTGCCAAACATAGACAACGTTTGAGCAGCCTGGATGCGCAGCTGGGGCATTGTGCCGGGGAGGAAACGGGCGAACTCCGCAGCACCCACTGCCGCATATTTTGCCCTCAGTGCATCATTGCATTGGAGGTCAATCAACTCCATTTGGAGGTTTGGTGGTGAGCTTTCCACGTCAACAGCAAATGGGTTACCGAGCAGTTCCAACCTGCTTTTTTGTGCTTCAAAGTCAGCAAATCGGCGTCGAAAGTCAGCGGCAAGCATACCTATTTTATCAGCCAACTGTGTGCTCGGGAACGCACTGGTAGAGAGCTTCTCTTTCATGGTCTGGCAGCTGGGAAAGTGGCTCAAATTTTCTTTCCGCATCTGCGTCTCCCACAGAGTCAGTTTGGTTTTAAATGCCTTCACTGTACTGTACATATCAGAGATGACACGATCCCGACCCTGCAGCTGCAAGTTTATTGCATTCAGATGACTCGTAATGTCACACAGAAAAGCCATTTCACACAGAAACATTTCGTCTCGGAGTTGTGTTGTGTCTTTCCCTTTGCTGTCCAAGAACAGACAAATCTCCTCACGAAGCTCGAAACATCTTTGAAGCACCTTTCCCTGGCTTAGCCATCGCACCTCTGTGTGATAAGGCAAATCACCATGCTCCGTTTCTAACTCCGTCAGAAATGCCTTGAACTGGCGGTGATTCAAACCTTTGGCTCTGATAAAGTTAACTGTGCGCGTGATGATGCTCATTACATGCTCCATTTTCAAGGCTTTACCGCACAACGCTTCCTGGTGTATGATACAATGATAAGCTGTCAGCTCACCTGTCGCGTTTTCCTCTTGCATCTTTTCCCGTATCTTCGCCACCAGTCCGCTCCTGTGTCCACACATCGCAGGTGCTCCGTCGGTTGTCAAACCCACGAGTTTTTCCCAAGGCAGCTCCATCTCATTTACACATCTTGACACCTCTTCATACAAATCATGCCCCGTAGTTGTGCCATGCATAGGACGTAAAGCCAAAAACTCCTCTGTCACGCTTAGGTTGGAGTCCACTCCGCGGATGAAAATTGACAACTGGGCAATGTCAGAAATGTCGGTGCTCTCATCCACAGCCAAGGAATATGCAATAAAATCTTTTCCCTTTTTCACAAGCTGCTCTTTTAGATTGATGGACAACTGGTCTACTCTCTCGGCAATGGTGTTTCTGCTCAGACTCACATTTAAAAAGAGTTGCCTTTTTTCTGGGCAAACTTCGTCACAAACTTTAATCATGCAGTTTTTGATGAAATCCCCCTCCGTAAATGGCCGGGCTGATTTAGCGATCTCTTCTGCCAAAATAAAACTGGCCTTGACAGCAGCCTGGCCTTGTGATTTGGCTTTTTTGAACAGAGCCTGTCGAGATTTGAGGCCTCGTTTTAATTCCTCTGCCTTTTGTAGCCTTTGTTCCATGTCCATATTCTTGTTTTTGTCCGCGTGTTTCGTTTCATAATGTCGTCTCAGATTATACTCTTTCAGTACCGCCACACTTTCTCCACACAGAAGACACACAGGTTTTCCAGCTACCTTCGTGAACATATACTCCGACTCCCACCTTGTTTGAAACCCCCGGTTCTCAGTATCCACCTTCCGTTTTGCCATTTTTGATGGGTATCTGAAAGTTAATTTTACTGTGATGCTGACGACTGCTGTGCCAATAAATATTGAAATGAAGCAGCCTACTGCTCGGTGCGTCACCTTTGCATTGTGGGAAATGTAGTATTGGTGCGTGTAAAAGATCTGCGGGCTGCCGGCTTGCTGCGGGCCGGTTCTAATAATAAATCAAGATCATCCCAGGGGCCGTAAAAAACCTTCTTGCGGGCCGGATGTGGCCCGCGGGCCTTGACTCTGACATATGTGGGTTAAATGATTCAACATGGAACCATGAATGGCAGCATCCTGACTTATAAGCCTCTGAGTCTGCTATTGAATCTGATCAACCTGGCTGGAATAGCGCTCACCCACAGTATCATATGCATCATATGAATCCCGAGCTGATTGGGCGGAATGTAAATTGGAGTGGGTCAAGGGTTTTTGGGATAATGGTGTTAATGTGAGCCATTACCAGCCTTTCAAAGCACTTCATGGCTACGGACCTGAGTGCTACGGGTCTATAGTCATTTAGGCAGGTTGCCTTAGTGTTCTTGGGCACAGGGACTATGGTGGTCTGCTTGAAACATGTTAGTATTACAGACTCAATCAGGGACATGAAAATGTCAGTGAAGGCACCAGCCAGTTGGTCAGCACATGCTCAGAGCACACGTCCTGGTAATCCGTCTGGCCCCATGTTGGGGCCCCATGTTGACCTGCTTAACCTCTTAGAGCTCTAGGGGCGCTATTTCATTTTTGGATAAAAAACGTTCCCGTTTTAAGCGCGATATTTTGTCACGAAAAGATGCTCGACTATGCATATTCTTGACAGTTTTGTAAAGAAAACACTCTGAAGTTTCAGAATCTGCAAAGATTTTGTCTGTAAGTGCCCCAGAACTCATTCTACAGGCGAAACCAAGATGATGCATCACCCAGGAATTAGCAGAATTTCTGAAGCTCTGTTTTCCATTCTCTCCTTATATGGCTGTGATTGCGCAAGGAATGAGCCTACACTTTCTGTCGTTCGCCCAAGGTCTTAGCAGCATTGTGACGTATTTGTAGGCATATCATTGGAAGATTGGCCATAAGAGACTACATTTTCCAGAGGTCCGCCCGGTGTCCTTTGTCTAAATTTGTGCGTAATCTTCAGGTGCAGGCATTTTCTCCTGGGATTCAGGAGAGAAAGCATGTTTCCAAGAACGATGTATCAATGAAGAGATATGTGAAAAACACCTTGAGGATTGATTCTAAACAACGTTTGCCATGTTTTCAGTCGATATTATGGAGTTTAATTTGGAAAAAAGTTTGCGTTTTGAGGACTGAATTTATGGATTTTTTTTGGTAGCCAAATGTGATGTATAAAACGGAGCTATTTCTAATACACAAGGAATCTTTTTGGAAAAACTGAGCATCTGCTATCTAACTGAGAGTATCCTCATTGAAAACATCAGAAGTTCTTCAAAGGTAAATGATTTTATTTGAAGGCTTTTATGTTTTTGTTAATGTTGCGTGCTGGATGCTAACGTTAATGCTAACGCTAAATGCTAACGCGAAATGCTAACTCTAGCTAGCTACTTTTGCACAAATGATTGTTTTCCTATGGTTGAGAAGCATATTTTGAAAATCTGAGATGACAGTGTTGTTTACAAAAGGCTAAGCTTGAGAGATGGAATATTTATTTCATTTCATTTGCGATTTTCATAAATAGTTAACGTTGTGTTATGCTAATGAGCTTGCTGATAGATTTACACAATCCTGGATACAGGGGTTTTTTCATAGCTAAACGTGACGCAGAAAACGGAGCGATTTGTCCTAAACAAATAATCTTTCAGGAAAAACTGAACATTTGCTATCTGAGAGTCTCCTCATTGAAAACATCTGAAGTTCTTCAAAGGTAAATGATTTTTTTGAATGCTTTTCTGTTTTTTTGTGTAAATGTTGCCAGCTGAATGCTAATGCTAAATGCTACGTTAGCCATCAATACTGTTACACAAATGCTTGTTTTGCAATGGTTGAGAAGCATATTTTGAAAATCTGAGATGACAGTGTTGTTAACAAAAGGCTAAGCTTGAGAGCTAGCATATTTATTTCATTTCATTTGCGATTTTCATGAATAGTTAACGTTGCGTTATGGTAATGAGCTTGAGTCTGTATTCACGAACCCGGATCCGGGATGGGGAGATCAGAAAGGTTAAAGGTCTTGCTCACATCGGCTACGGAGAGCGTGATCACACAGTTGTCCGGAACAGCTGACGCTCTCATGCATGCCTCAGTGTTGCTTGCCTCGAAGCGAGCATAGAAGTAATTTAGCTCGTCTGGTAGGCTTGTGTCACTGGGCAGCTTGCGGCTGTGCTTCCCTTTGTAGTCTGTAATAGTTTGCAAGCCCTGCCACAAAGGACGAGCGTTGGAGCCGGTGTAGTATGATTCAATCTTAGCCCTGTATTGGGGATTTGCCTGTCTGATGGTTCGTTGGAGGACATAGCAGGATTTCTTATAAGCTTCCTGGTTAGAGTCTCACACCTTGAATGCGGCAGCTCTACACTTTAGCTCAGTGCGAATGTTGCCTGTAATCCATGGCTTCTGTTGGGGTATGTATTGATAAAGCCAGTGACTGATGTGGGGCACTCCTCAATGCCATCGGAAGAATCCCGGAACATGTTCCAGTCTGTGCTAGCAAAACAGTCCTGTAGTTTAGCATCTGCTTCATCTGACCACGTTTTTTATAGACCGAGCCACTGGTGCTTCCTGCTTTAATTTTTGCTTGTAAGCAGGGATCTGGAGGATAGAATTGTGGTCAGATTTAAATGGAAGGCGAGGGAGAGCTTTGTATGCTTCTCTGTTTGTGGAGTACAGGTGATCTAGAATTGTTTTCCCTCTGGTTGCGCATTTAACATGTTGATAGAAATTAGGTAAAACTGATTTAAATTTCCCTGCATTAAAATCCACAGCCACTAGGAGCGCCGCCTCTGGGTGAGCGGTTTCTTGTTTGCTTATTTCCTTATACAGCTGACTGAATGCGGTCTTATTGCCAGCATCCGTCTGTGATGGTAAATAAACAGCCACAAAAAGTATGGATGAAAACTCTCTTGGCAAGTAGTGTGGTCTACAGTTTATCATAAGATACTCCACTTCAGGCGAGCAAAATAAGACTTCCTTAGAATTCATGCACCAGCTGTTGTTTACAAAAATGCACAGACCACCTCCCCCCCTCGTCTTACCGGAGTGTGCTGTTCTATCTTGCCGGTGCAGCGTATATCCCGCTAGTTGAATATCTATGTCATCATTCAGCCACGATTTCGTGAAACACAAGATGTTGCAGTTCAGGATGTCCCGTTGGCAGGATATTCATGATCGTACCTTGTCTAATTTATTGTCCAATGATTTCATGTTGGCAAGTAATATTGACGGTAACGGCTGCTTTCCCACTCGCCGTCTGTGGATCCTTACGAGGCACCCCGCTCTGTGTCCTCTGTACCTGCGTCTCTTTCTCTTGCCAATGATGGGGATGTTGGCCTTGTCGGGTGTTCGAAGTACATCCTGTGCGTCCTGCTTGTTGAAGAAAAACTCTGTCTAATTCAAGGTGAGTGATCGCTTTCCTGAGATCCAGAAGCTCTTTTTTTCCCTACGATATGGTAGCAGAAACATTATGTACAAAATAAGTTACAAATAATGAGAAAAAAAACCCACATAATAGCACAATTGGTTAGGCGCCCGTAAACTGCTGCCACTTCCGGCGCCAGTTGTCTTAATTTTGAAAGATACAAGCTATATTACCTTTTATCCTCTAGGCTTCAGCTTTCTGGCTCTGTTTGAATGTGGCTTCATTGCTCTTTGTTCCTTGCATGCGACTGGCTTTGGTCTTGGGGGTGGCACACAGCCTGGGAGACAGGACTGCCTGTCAGGCGCTGTTCAGGGCTTAAATGCCCCATGAGCAGTGTAGAGTTGCAAGTACAGATAGGATGCGACAGGCTCTCGGTTGAACAAGTAAGTATCCCAGCATGGCGCACTGCACTGCTCAGTGAGGGACCGCGCCGGACAGGAACCCACGACAACCTTTCACCTCATTTAGGAGAGGGAGGGCGGGGCTAAATGTCCCCAGGGCCCAGAGGACAACAACTGGAAGTTACTTCCCACCGGAAATTACTGTAGAAGTGAGCACTTTGTGAATGGATTTGTTTTATATGCATTATACACTATTAATGGCATTTCATTTTATATTAACAAGTGAAAACAAAAGCACAAAATGAAAAGGAATGACAAATCTAAAGTTACTAAAATCATTTAATTTAAAGCTGCACTATGTAATATTTTGGGACCACCAATTCACATAGAAATTTGAGGTATAGATCTGCCATTCTCTTTGAAAGCAAGGCTAAAAAGTAGTAGATTTCTTCTAGTTTGGTACACCAGGATCAAACAGCTGAAAATACAATATTTTTGGTTATTGAAAATATATTTCACAGCGGTTTAGATGGTACAATGATTCTCTACACTTTGATTGTTTTATCACATAAACTGAAATGAGGCGAACTATCAGAATTGTAGCATATTGCATCTTTAAGAGATGGAGAATGACATGATCAAATAAAAAATGATGCCAAAACACCAACAAAACACCAACAATGCGTGGTTACTCTCTGTACCGACACTCTCTGTACCGAAATTCATTAGAACATTTGTTCTAATGAATTTCAATAAACATAAGGGAGACCATTTTAATGTATGTACTGTAATATAATGTATACATGTCTTTCTATGAGGAGCCCCCTATTACATTTTGGTGTTTTGGCTTAAGGCTAATTTCAATCAGATTGTTCAAACACTTGAATTTGACTGATAGGCATAAATCCCCCACATCCAAATTAACATGAAAACATGCATTAGCCCATCATCAATGGTTTGACATTTGAAAGTAATTATTTCTAACATTGATAGAGCCTACACTTTCTAGCTCCGTTTTGAGCTTCTAACACGGAAGGGATATTAAGGAAGGGTGTTTTTTTGCACACAAGAAAAGCCGCTCACCGACATGTCAGCTCATACCACAGTTACACCTCCAACACCGCCAAAACATCTGCTATGCGGATGTCGGCCAACGTTGGTTAACGCTCGATCTGATTTAATCTAGGCCTTAGTCTCCAGATGTTCCTCACATGCATAAATCTGTAAGAGGCTGTTATTGGGCCCAGCATTGCGTGGTTCTGTTACCAGTTACAGTTAGCCCTCCTTTATAAGTACCACTTGAGGCCAGCCATCAGTCTGCATGAGGACTCTAAGAGCATGCAGGCCACTTCTACTTTTAAGGTGCTCTTATTGCCCATATATGGTGTTTTAGGTAACATTCCAACTTAGATACTATTGTTTTACCCACTGGCCTACGAGCAGGCATTACAGTGGTGTTTGGAATTAGGATTTAGGTAGACACAGAGAGCAGACACACAGGCTAGGATCATGGTACTGAAGGGCCATTTAGGAGAAATAGTATTATACAAAAGCTTAAATCATTTAATAAAAGTCATTTACAACAAAGGGCAGGCAGTCAGACTGTGCTGCTTTTCAAATATCAGATCATTCCTCAAGGTTTTATATACTCTTTAACTGAGCTTTCCAGATATTTTAATCTGCCCCAATAACTTGCTATTACCTTGGATTTCAATCATTACAGCACTGTCACTAAGCACCAGTTAGTGAACACAAGTAAATCACCCACCAATTCTCTATATCCACAAACAATATGGGTGTCAACTGGACACCTTTATTACATGTGATTCATGCAGAAATTTACCCAACAACCATTACATAAACTAGACACTATAGCCTTGTTTATACCTGTCACTACCAAGTGTGTCTTGATCTTGTCCACTTTCTTATTGTGCCCACATCTTCAGAAATGCATGTATGCATGGTATTAAAATGTGTCTTATCTGTCCACCGTTTCTGCATTGTGACCAGAGTTTCTGGTCTCTCCCTATGCAACTTATTTGACAGATTAATTGACAGATATTTTTATTTTTTAAGACACATATTGAAGCCTTAAGTCAGTAGTGCCACATGTCAATGATTTTAGAGAACAGGATAATGATTTAAATGGTTTCACTGTCCAGATGCGTCTACACTTGTAAGATTTCCAGACACAATGTGTGCCTGACAACCTTTAGAGATGGTCAGGAAGAGCGGACCACAATCAGATCACAATGCATCTTTCAATCATCTACACCTGTTTAAAAATGTGGGCACAATCAGAATCTGGACAAGATCAGGACAAAGGGTGTATGATGGTTAACCAGATATAAATGGGCTTATATTTTAGCATGCTCTGAGTGAAATGTATATATTGATATCAATGAAAAGTGTAATCATCACAAAACTACCTTTAATCTGCAACACAATTTTCAACTATCACACTATTTTCAACTATCATGCAGTCAGACACAATTCGATTGTACCATTCAAATCAGATGCTTTTATTTACAGTGTCAAATATAACAATGCCCCGGACAGACAGCAAGTTGTGCCTAAAATAAACCACATTCCAAAGTCTGCATTCCGTCCCGGAATCAAAGGCGACTGGGCCTTCCGGGCCCCCACAGACAACAGGGCTTTCCCTGCTTTTTTTCCTTGGATCACAGCCCTTTCCCAGAAGTCCATCCATACTGATTAGCTGTACAGCGAAGGGGCTCATCCCAGATCAAATGTGACCCTTGTCTTTCTGACGGGCTTTCATTTGAGTCACTGTCACCAGCCCCCAACCATCAGAACAATGTCATCAACCCACATTGGGCGAGGGGGGACTGGCGAGGGGCGGATGAGGGAGCAACGTAGTTGTAGAGCACGTGTTGCCAGGCACACAAAAAAACATGTCAGGCATGAGGAGTGAATAAGCGCAGTAAGTGGGGGATCCATCTTGTCAGTGTCACAGAGAATAAAGATTTCCCTTGGTACAAAAGGCTTTGAACTTTGGCCGACAGAAAAATCATGATAGCTCAAATAGGTCACTGGGGCCCTGACCTCATAAGACAAGATATTGCTCAGTGATTTGTACATTTTCATTCACTGAAAACACCCCTTTCCAAACACCAGTTAGTGAGCTCGAGTAATGCTCTCTGTAGAGATAATTTCCTATTTTATCCATAGTAGGTAATTTGGTTAATTATAATGATCACTTCCACGTTCCTAGTATAATTAGTGTGAAGTCTGAAGGAAATCGTCTTAATTAAAGCACAGACTTGTAGATTAGATTTTTAACAGGACTACAAGCTTGCCTGTGGCAGTGTAAGTGAATGTGTTTGCTTCACTATTAGTGTTTCCTCATGGCAATTATCTCATTTAATGAAACTATTTTTAGAAACCAGTGTCCCGGAGTGTACGTTTATCAGTTTTTTCCCTAGACACTAGTCCTCCTGTAACTAAGATGATAATCTCAAGAGCGCAGATGTTTTGCCTCTCTTCTCCATACAGATGTATAGAGTTCGCAACATTTTATCTGTGCCATTATGGCATCTACATCTCCATTTAAAGTAGTCCATCTTCTTCTGCTTTTGATATTTGAAAAATGTGTTTAAGCTAATATTGGTAATTTACCACCACCTGCAGTGCTGGATTCTTGAACCAAAGCTTGTGTGTCGTGAATTTATTTTGGCTTCTAGATGGCAGTCATATAGCTTTACGCCATTTACAAACTAGGCTAACCAATTTGAAGAAGATAATGTTCTGATCATTGGCTGATTACTCCCAACCCATAGGAATCCCCACCCAGTTGGCTACGTTAAAATGGCGGAAGCCCGATGGCAATGAGTGCTTCCACCTATTATCTTCTCTCATATGAGCTTCATTTTTCACTTTAGACAGTCATGGAATAAAACTACCTAGCTGTATGCTACATAAACTATAGGATAGACTTGAAAGAAAATCCATATAAATTGATGTTTTGGAACTTCATTTGAGCATAAGCAATCGTTTGTGATAGTTCATGAACATGATATTTTACAGTAAATGAAATACACTTTTTAAGAGCACCTCTAGTTCATTTTAATCGTTGCCACTCTGTGAGCTAACATAAATTCAGCAAGTTCATATACAATTAAATATTGACATGACATTATAATGAAGTAGAAATAAATACAGATCATTATATAAATATACACAAATGTATTTGAAACCCGAACTGATACTGCCATATGGAATGAGAGGCATAGAGTGCTTTATTTCTAGAGTCTGTCGGTGTCAAACACATTGTAAATGCATCATCGTGCATATACTGTATAACTGTGTTTTGCAATTTATTCTACAAATCAAATGATCGACAATTTCACAGTGACATGAGACTTATGTGCATGTGGAGTTGTATCAAGTAGTGTAAAAAGTTACTCACACTCTTTTTGGATTCATCATAATCAACCCAAACCTTATGGTTCCTTTTCATTACTCATATTAGAGATAGTTAGAAATAATCGTTTTCTTTAGTGAACAAGGTGTAGTGAGAAATACACTCGCTGCCTGCTTGAGAGCTGTGTTAACAGACCCTTAAAATAAGGTGTGATGTCTGCAATGTATGCACAGACATTAATGACCAGGAGGTTACAATTAGCCTTAGAAATGACTGGGTGGGCTCCAGGCAGAGGTTGCACCTTTACCACAGATCCAAGATCAGCTTTCACTACCTCAATTTCACTCGTAGCCATTGAGGTAGAACAAAACACAGACCCTAGATCATGATGAATGTGAATGAGGATGCAGCCCTCCGGCAGAAGATAATAGGTGGGTGGGGAGTGATGTTAGAAGAGAATGAGGTAGAAACATACGACTGGCTCAGAAGATGAGCTCCAGGTATATAGAACACTATAAACTCTCCCTGTGGTCGCAGGCACTAACTGTGTGTTCACAAAGCTAGGACATGGGGCATTCTCGTTGAGCTCCAACAGACAGGTTTGTTGGTTGAGGTTTGGTGGTGAATAAATCGAACACACTTAAAAAATTATCTTTACCTTTTTAAAAACTACAACACATTTTCACCTAACATTACAATATTTTCGAGGGACATAATCAATAATCAACTCTTCGTAAAAAAAACATGACAAAAAAAAAAGAATATATACAACTTCTCAAAACACCAGTTTACATACATTTCTCTATGTCACAATAAACAGTTTATGACCTTAAGTTTGAAATAAAATACATAGTGATTATTTGATGTTTATATCTCATTTCTCCCTTGTTTTGCAAAAGCACCATTGTAAGTACAAGTTAATGGCTAGTTGAGTTGTGTTTGTTCCAAGTGAGGTATGGTTGAGCATAGCATATTTTCACATGTGTATTGAGCACTGGTGATCGCACCAAAATAAACTATTTACAAAAGCGAATATATAGACATATCTAACATGACATAAATACACTCATATCAAGCACCTTTTGAGCGGTGGGCCTTGGACCTACTGGTTGGGCCGGGTTCTTATGTCTGTGCCAGTAAAAAGGAAGGAATCTGGGTCAAGACTTCAAGCTGTGGTAAAATGACTATTATCCAGAAGAATCACATAATTGATCAAATAATACAGTTATCACTTTATTCTACAGTCCTATTTCAGCTGGTGTTGACTTAGTCTTAACTGAGAAACACTACTGTTTCTTTTTAAGAATTTAGCATAATTGGTAACTACCCGGCACATACATTACTAAACAGTAATCATTAGGTCCTTATCATGTAATTACCATTTACAATGACATTTCTGAATAAATAGCAGGTAAATAGTGGACTGTAAAATAAGGTGTAAACAGACGATGATTAGTAAATTCTCTATAAAAACTGCATGTGCCTTAAAGGGGCAATCTGCGATCCGTTTAAAAAAAAAAACTTTTGTCATTCTATATAGCAATTGATTCTTGAAGAACATAATTTATATTAACTAAGGAACTTAGTTTAACTGTCTAATCCCATCAGAACCCAAAATATAACCTTTATTTACTTCTTTGTTCGTAAACAATGTAATTGTAAACAAAACACTGTATAACCTCAAAACATGGTTAAAACTATAATTTTCATGTCATGGATGGTCAGTCCTTGCATCCATAGCTCTGTCTATGCAATTAAGAGTGGCTACATTTATCCAGCCCCACCTCTTAGATGTTTACCGAAACAGAGTTGGGGGGGGGGGGGGGCTTTGTTATTGTTTGAACTGCATATTACACACTTTGAGACAAATTACATTTTTACAGTTATGATGGTCAATAAAGCTTTAGCATCAGAATGATGTATCCATCTCTAGAGTACATAAAAACTCATTTTCTTTGCCACAAAAACAAGAGTATGAATAGCAACAACACTCGAGTATATGTCCATTCTTTGGGTGTTCACAAAAAACAAAAAACAAACAATGCATCTTAAACTCCTGATATACAGAAACATTGATCAATATTTGCATATGAACAACGAATGACTAAGTGTGCGAATACAAAGAGCAATAACAGAAACGTTGGATGTCAATTCTATATACATAGGAAACAAAGAAGAAAATCTCTTAAGTAATAAATTATCTTTTAAATCAATATTTTACAAACTAGCTTTGATTCTGATACAAACTGATCCTGAATTTTTAACACTAAGACTGATAACAGAGAAAGTGTTCTTATGGTCACAACTGTCAATTAAGCTTTTCATATGTTGTACTTTTTGGTGTGTTGTGTGTATTGTGTGTGTGTCCTGTCTCTTATGTGGAAAATAAATCAATTCCCAACTGTCTCTAGAAGGATGACAAGTCTCTGAGGCCAAGGGAAGGATAACAGTGAAATGGAAAGTGGAGTTTCCAGCATGTAAGCGCTACAGAAACAACCTGCTCTCTCAAGTTTGATTGTTTGTTTTCAAACTCTGTGTGTAGTGAAATGAGAGGACTTTTAAAAAAGATGGCGGAAAATGTGTATATTTACGAGCGTACCGAGCTCCATGGGTCTGTGCTCCAATGGGGGCTAGAAGGGCACGCATGAGTATTGCACTGCTCACGGTCGGGCGGTTTTTCTAGAATCTCACAGCTCAGATCGTTAAAGCGTTCTCCGTTGGGCCTCTGACACGCCACCAGCCGTGTCTTTATTCCTCCACCACACGGCTTGGTACACTGCAGGACAGAGCAGGTGAAAGAATAGTGTGTAAACAGAGTCAGGACAGTTGATTCACTCCATTGTCACAATACAGTTATCTATGACCTCTGATCTTTAACCTCTTTCAGCTAGGGGGCACTATTTTATGTTTGGAAAAATAACATTCCCAATGTAAATGGCCTATTTCTCAGGCCCATATGCTAGAATATGCATATAATTGACAGATTAGGATAGAAAACACACTAACGTTTCCAAAACTGTCAAAATATTGTCTGTGAGTATAAAATAACTGATATTGCAGGCGAAACCTGAGGAAAATCAAACCAGGAAGTGGCTTCTATTTTGAAAGCTCCATGTTCCATAGCCTGCCTTCGCTCCATTTAAAGGGATATCAACCAGATTCATTTTCCTATCGCTTCCTCAAGGTGTCAACAGTCTTTAGACATAGTTTCAGGCTTTTATTTTGAAAAATGAGCGAGAAAGATAAGGTGTTTGCATGAGTTTTGCTTGCGCAGCAGAGTGGGGCAGCCATTGACTCTCCCTCTCCTACTGAAAAAGAGACAGTGCCGGTTGATATATTAATATATTTTGAAAACAACCTGAGGATTGATTATAAAAAACATTTGACATGTTTCTGTGGACATTACGGATACTATTTGGAATTTTCGTCTGCGTTGTCATGACCGCTCGAGCCTGTGGATTTCTGAACATAACGCGCCAAACAAAAATAATCTTTATGGAACAAAAGGAACATTTATTGTGTAACTGGGAGTCTCGTGAGTGAAAACATCCGAAGATCATCAAAGGTAAGCAATTAATTTTATTGCTTTTCAGATTTTCGTGACCAAGCTACTGTGATGCTAGGTGTTCATAATGTTTTGTCTAGTGATCGATAAATTTACACAAACGCTTGGATTGCTTTCGCTGTAAAGCACATTTTCATAATCTGACACGACAGGTGGATTAACAAAGAGCTAAACTGTGTTTTGCTATATTACACTTGTGATTTCATGAATATAAATATTTTTAGTAATATCATTTGAATGTGGCGCTCTGCAATTCAGCGGTTGTTGATGACAATTATCCCGCTAAAGGGATGGGTAGCGTCAAGAAGTTAACCCCTCACCTCCAGGTACATGATGACATACAGCCTAGCAAAGCAATTTCAGAAGAATGGAATTGTAGAATAATAACCGCTATGATAACGCCAAGGTTCATAACAAAGAGATGATGCATTCAAAGTGTGACTAAACCCCCTCAGTGTATCAGTGCTGTAGGACGGCTTGGGTTCTCTCACCTCTCCCCAGTTCCCATAGACCCACTGTGGACAGGGTCCGGACTCACAGGAGCGCTGCTCGATGGGTTTGGAGCGATCTTCACAGTTGTTGGCAGCATAACCATTCTCATCTTGGCACACCACCACACGCCTCTGGAAGCCGCCCGCACACGTGCTCGAGCACTGATGTCACAGGGAGGAGAACACAGAGTGAGACAAATGGTTCACACACTCTCACACGTACAGGTATGTATGCACTAACTCAGAGACAGGCAAGTAGACATTCAAACACTAATACACATACATTCATGAGCATGTATGGACACAATAACAAAAACATGTTCAAACACATCCATGCAAATGTATGGTGCTCATCTATGCACTCATAACTCACTGAGACAAGGGGATCCTGCAATAATACATTTACCCAGAGTCACAGTGTCACATATTGTAGACCTTTGCACATACAGACATCAGCTACAATGAAACAAGCGCACATATAAACACTCACTCACCATTAATAAATACAAACACACCAACCTACAGTATGTGAAAAAAGGTCCCCACTGACAGACAGTATACAAAACCACACATACATCTTTCTGGCAAGGGTCCGATTGACGGCAGAGACTATGTGCTTTGGGAAACTGGATGGATAATGTACTGCTATATTAAGACACATATCCTCAAGAAGAAAATAACTCTTGCTATTTCCCATAATCCATTAAATAATACCAGCTATTTGGGGACACAGATTGTTGTGCAACTATAATAACCCAGTTTTTAATAACAGCTGTAGGCTGTACAATAGGCTATTAACCGCCAAAGCCATCAGCACAACTCATTGACCTTAGTCAGGGGTAGGCAACTAGATTCAGCCGCGGGACAATTTTTGTTGGAGCAGATGGTCAGGGGCCCGGAACATAATTATAATAATTTATACACTGCAAATTGACCACAACTCAGCCCAAAAAGGGATTATATTTGAAAATAACAATAATTTCATACCTTGATAACATTGAGACACGACCATGTCATTTTTAAAATTTCTTAGAATATTGGAATATTCCTGGTGATTTTAGTCTTTTTTGACCAAAAACTAAATTCTATCCACTCCCAAAAAATCAGTAAGAGACTTTTTAAAATCCATCGGGCCACCTGTTGCCGACCCCTGATATAGGTTGGATGCATTAATTCAATGTTAAGGACCCTAGGACTGCAAGATGATTGTAAATGGTTAATAAGAAATTCACCGCTCCCCAGGGTCCTGTCCTCCATTGGTGGGCCTGGGTTCGTCCTCCGCTGCGCCCATCGGCAGCTGTGGGCAGGTTGTTGCGGACGCCCCCGCTGGGCGAGGGGAAGGGTCGAGAGTCACTGGAGCGGAGAGCAGGGCACTGGGACATGGCACACTCCTGCTCTGTGGCTGGACGGTCGTCAGGGTCACACTCCACCACATCCACTATCTGGTCACTGAGATTCAAACACACCACCTGGCGAGTGGTCTTCCCCTGCCCGCAGGATACAGAGCACTGTGTACACACACACACAGACACACACAGACACACACAGACCCACACAGACACACACACACACACACACACACACACACACACACACACACACACACACACACACACACACACACATACACACACACACACACACACACACACACACAGGCACACACAGTAAGACAAACAACATTCAAACACAAACAAACAATGCCGTGGCAGCTTAGGTCAGTGTCTTGTCGCTTTAAACATGGCTGACACAAACAGAAAGTGTAGCTACAGTACTTTAAGGGACCCAATTTGTCAAATCAGTGGAACTTTTAACAGGCACTGATCAGTGGAACTTTTAATATGCCTATGTACAAGCTAAAACTACAACACTGAGGCTGCTTTAAAAGTTGGGTCTCATAACGGTAGAACACAGTCATTAAACTTCATGAACTAACTGGCCCATCCATCCGCCATGCCATTCTGTAGTTATCACCCCCTCCATCAGGTATAATTTCCGGTTCATTCCATATCAGGAGTGTGTAAAGGGAACTTTCAGAGTCAGATCCGTCTCTTTCTCTGCGCTTCTGTTTGCTGTGGCCTTGGGCTGAGCTGCTTCCTGTCTGCCTGGAGGTCACTGAGTCGCTCTGGCATAAATAAGCAGTCAGGAAGACTCTCCCAGTCACATGCTGTATATACAGTGGGGAGAACAAGTATTTGATACACTGCCGATTTTGCAGGTTTTCCTACTTACAGTACAAAGCATGTAGAGGTCTGTAATTTTTATCATAGGTACATCCAGAAAACTAGTAATTAATTTGCATTTTATTGCATGACAAGTATTTGATACATCAGAAAAGCAGAACTTAATATTTGGTACAGAAACCTTTGTTTGCAATTACAGAGATCATACATTTCCTGTAGTTCTTGACCAGGTTTGCACACACTGCAGCAGGGATTTTGGCCCACTCCTCCATACAGACCTTCTCCAGATCCTTCTGGTTTCGTGGCTGTTGCTGGGCAATACGGACTTTCAGCTCCCTCCAAAGATTTTATATTGGGTTCAGGTCTGGAGACTGGCTAGGCCACTCCAGGACCTTGAGATGCTTCTTACGGAGCCACTCCTTAGTTGCCCTGGCTGTGTGTTTCGCGTCGTTGTCATGCTGGAAGACCCAGCCATGACCCATATTCAATGCTCTTACTGAGGGAAGGAGGTTGTTGGCCAAGATCTCGCGATACAAGGCCCCATCCATCCTCCCCTCAATATGATGCAGTCGTCCTGTCCCCTTTGCAGAAAAGCATCCCCAAAGAATGATGTTTCCACCTCCATGCTTCACGGTTGGGATGGTGTTCTTGGGGTTGTACTCATCCTTCTTCTTCCTCCAAACACGGCGAGTGGAGTTTAGACCAAAAAGCTATATTTTTGTCTCATCAGACCACATGACCTTCTCCCATTCCTCCTCTGGATCATCCAGATGGTCATTGGCAAACTTTAGACGGGCCTGGACATGCGCTGGCTTGAGCAGGGGGACCTTGCATGCGCTGCAGAATTTTAATCCATGACGGCGTAGTGTGTTACTAAGGGTTTTCTTTGAGACTGTGGTCCCAGCTCTCTTCAGAGCTCTCTTCAGGTCATTGACCAGGTCCTGCCGTGTAGTTC
The DNA here is from genome assembly GCF_013265735.2 of Oncorhynchus mykiss. Lineage (NCBI taxonomy): Eukaryota > Metazoa > Chordata > Actinopteri > Salmoniformes > Salmonidae > Oncorhynchus > Oncorhynchus mykiss. The sequence goes on from NC_048581.1 coordinate 71,057,801, forward strand.
TGGGCTGATCCCTCACCTTCCTCATGATCATTGATGCCCCACGAGGTGAGATCTTGCATGGAGCCCCAGGCCGAGGGTGATTGACCGTCATCTTGAACTCCTTCCATTTTCTAATAATTGGGCCAACAGTTGCTGCCTTCTCACCAAGCTGCTTGCCTATTGTCCTGTAGCCCATCCCAGCCTTATGCAGGTCTACAATTTTATCCCTGATGTCCTTACACCCTCTCTGGTCTTGGCCATTGTGGAGAGGTTGGAGTCTGTTTGATTGAGTGTGTGGACAGGTGTCTTTTATACAGGTAACAAGTTCAAACAGGTGCAGTTAATACAGGTAATTAGTGGAGAACAGGGGGGCTTCTTAAAGAAAAACTAACAGGTCTGAGCCAGAATTCTTACTGGTTGGTAGGAGATCAAATACTTATGTCATGCAAAGAAATGCAAATTAATTACTTAAAAATCATAAAATGTGATTTTCAGGATTTTTGTTTGAATTTCCATCTCTCACAGTTGAAGTATACCTATGATAAAAATTACAGACCTCTATATGCTTTGTATGTAGGAAAACCTGCAAAATCGGTGTATCAAATACTTGTTCTCCCCACTGTATCTATCTATCTATCTATCTATCTATCTATCTATCTATCTATCTATCTATCTATCTATCTATCTATCTATCTATCTATCTATCTATCTATCTATCTATCTATCTATCTATCTATCTATCTATCTATCTATCTATCTATCTATCTATCTATCTCTCTATCTATCTATCTATCTGTGTGTGTGTGTGTGTGTGTGTGTGTGTGTGTGTGTGTGTGTGTGTGCATGGTGGCCATAGCTGCAGCATGGTGGGAGTATGACTAGTGATCTCTGTCTGATGAGAAAAATCTGTAAACCACAAGGATCCTAGCCCCTCTCCACAGCCCGTCACTCAACCCTCCCTCTATCCCTCACACTTCCCTCCATCCCTCACGCCTACCTCCAGCCCCATGCTTACCTCTATCCCTCACACCTCATTCCATCCTTCATGCATTCCTCACGCCTCCCTCACGCCTCATTCCATCCCTAACACCTCCCTTCATCCCTCACACCTCCACCCCTCACACCTCCATCCCTTACGCCTCCCTCTATCCCTAACACCTCCTTCCATCCCTCACGCCTCCTTCCATCCCTCACGCCTCCTTCCATCCCTCACGCCTACCTCCAGCCCCATGCCTACCTACCTCCATCCCTCACACCTAATTCCATCTTTCATGCCTCCCTCACGCCTCATTCCATCCTTCATGCCTCCTTCACGGCTCCCTCTCGCCTCAGTCCATCCTTCATGCCTCCCTCCATCCCTAACGCCTCCCTCCACCCCTCAAGTCTCCACCCCTCACACCTCCCTCCACCCCTCTCTCCATCCCTCACGTCTCCCTCCACCCCTCACGCCTCCCATCCACCCCTTACGCCTCCCATCCACCCCTTACGCCTCCCTCCACCCCTCACGCCTCCCTCCATCCCTCACGCCTCCCATCCACCCCTCACACCTCCCTCCACCCCTCACACCTCCCGCCACCCCTCACGCCTCCCTCCATCCCTCACGCCTCCCTCCACCCCTCACGCCTCCCTCCATCTCTCACGCCTCCCATCCACCCCTCCCTCCACCCCTCACACCTTCCTCCATCCCTCACGCCTCCCATTCACCCCTCACGCCTCCTTCCACCCCTCACGCCTCCCTCCACCCCTCACGCCTCCCTCCACCCCTCACGCCTCCCTTCATCCCTCACGCCTCCCATCCACCCCTCACGCCTCCCTCCACCCCTCACGCCTTCTTCCATCTCCCTGCCAACCTTCCAAACACCCCTGAGCCTATTTTATCACCTCCTCCCCTTGGACCAGAGAAACACCCAATCACACAAAGTCATTATGAATTGTGGTCTGAAAAGCACAAAACACAGCTAAATAAACTTCAGATATTATAGGCCACTGAGCTGGCTAGAAATACAAGTTAATGAACAGTGCAGAGAGAGCGTATAATGGTAGACAGATTTCCCAGATCTCCCTCTAGAAGAACTGTTCACAAAGGTTAAAGACTTTAGCAATGGAGGAAAACACCGTAGCCACAAGACCCTCTAGTAATGTCAAATATTAATTTAATTAATTTTACGTGTACACAGTATATGCATTTAACATGGTGGTTGATTGAAAGACAGTAGTTACTTACTGATGTCCATTCTAGGACCTTCCACTGTCCGCAGTGCACTACAATGCACCCGTCGCTGGCCGGGGGCTTGACCAGTTGGGAGCAGGCTGAATCCTCTGCAACCCCACCCTGGATGTCACGGCAACTAACGTAGCGCATCCGGGTCCCTTTGCCGCAGGTGGCGCTACACTGTGGTGAAGAAGGAAGAAATCAGTACAGTACAGTGCAACACACACACACAGTATTTAATTGCTACAGTGAGTGGTAGTGCAACCAATAAAACCAACCTGTGTCCAAGAACCGAACCTCCACTGGGTTTTGTGTGAAAGGTGTGAGGGGACTTTGGTCCCAGGGGGAACTGGGTGGCTGACAGGACACTGGGCCAGTTCACAATCCTACAGGGACAAACAGACACATCCATCAAACCAATTACACTGACAGAAACACACCACACAGTACTACACTTTCATGTACTTACTGGACACAACCTAGACAGCTCTGACAGAAGGGTACTCACCAGACTAAAAGTAACAGTGTTACTCTGACAGAAGGGCACTCACCAGACTAAAAGTAATAGTGTTACTCTGACAGAAGGGTACTCACCAGACTAAAAGTAACAGTGTTACTCTGACAGAAGGGTACTCACCAGACTAAAAGTAACAGTGTTACTCTGACAGATCCCAGAAACACACAACGTTGAGCCCCTCCACATGAGGCCAACCTTCTGAATAACCTGACGCCTGTCATAACGTGTCACAGTGGAGTGGTATCCCAGTCTCCAATGCCAACACTGGGCTCCTTTCTCACCTTCCGCCCTGCTCTATTTCCCAGTGCCCTCTCATGACCTTTGAACCCAGAATTCTGAGGTGAGCAGAGAGGGGCCTAACTCAGGTTTAGCAGGGCCATAGAGGGCTCCACATTCCACACTCTGAGTCCTCTGGGTGGAAACAAACAGGACCCTGGCAGCCAGCCAGTCAGGCAGGCAGGCAGAAAGTGAGGGGGAACACAACCTCCACAGCCTCACACTGTAAAATACACCGTAAAACATGCAGTGAATGGTTGTGAAGGTGGTGGGAGAAGAAGAAGAGAAAGAACAAAGGAGATGAATTATGAGAAGGTACTCTGGTTCTAAAGGCAGCCAAGACCTGTCTATGACACTGTGGGTGTGTGTTGATGTACGTTGTGTACACGTCTGTGGGTAGGTGTGTAGGAAGCAAGTGTTAAGTCGTTGTTGTGTATTTTTTGGTTTTCTCCATCTCGTTGGTCAACTCAGGTAAAGATAAGCTCCATTCTTTTCTCTGTCCCCCTTTTCCAGCCATGCAGTAGTTTCGGGTGGGCGGTCTCGGAGCCGACTTCACGGATGACTGACTGGAATCACAGGGAGGTGAAGTGACTGATTCAGGGTCACTGGGCCTGACGGCTGAGTCGGGAATTAAGGCCGGGGCCTCCCTGGGACCGGAGTCTCAGTCTGCGTTTATGGCCCAGCCCAGCCCACCACTCCACACCCCACCCTGACCTGCCCACCCCATGCCCCAGGAAAACAGACCATTCTGCCTTCCAACTATTAGCGTGGAGAGAGAAAGAAACAAGCCCTAATAAACTAAACTGATGCATGGGGAGAGGTCCATAAAAGTAGAGGTTCATGAAATGTGTGACGATTAGTCAGCAATTGTATGAATGTGAGTTTATGTTCACTGTTTGTGTTGGTTATTTTCGACACAGCAGGAATTGTTTTACTGAAGAGGTTTTTCAGATAGGTTCACATAAGGAGGAGAGAACCAGCCTACACACATTCCATGTTGTTCATTATTTTCCATAGAACGCATAGAGCCACAAGTTGAGTATCACTTTTATGAGTTCAACATCCACTGAAGTAGCTAGCAAGTTTACTAGATAGAGACAGTAGTTGCCTTGGTAACCAAACAAACAGACTTGCTACTTCAGCTAACCAAACTATTCACCCTAGCTTGTTATTATGAACATCGAATTCAACAATGCTAAAAAAAATACTATTTGACTTTTACTTTTAAAAGCAGCTCAAACACAGTGTGAATTAACTATAGTCATTGAATTCTACCGTGCAAATATACCGTGTGTTATATGGAAATAATGCACGCTCTAGAATGCCCTTCAAGTCAATCGGAAACGAGTATTCAACAATGCCATGGTATAAACTACAGTACAAGACCGTTAACATATGGACATTAAGGTGGGAAACTACACTATTACACTACAGTACAAGACTCTTGACAGACAAACGATACCCCTGGCAGACTGTAGGTGTGACTTACATAATAACCAAGGTGAGGACAGTTTCTAAGAATAATCCAGGAATGTTTTGCACCATCACCAGCCCTGCCCCATGGCTGTGTTTCTGGGGTTAGAGCCAGTTCCCCCTCCCCCTCCATCACCCACCCCCAGAACCCCCCTGCTCCCTGACAGGAGCTTTTGTGCGCCCCCTGCCGTGGAAAGGCCCTTTTCTCCTGGTCCTTCATGCTTGGTAAGGAGGCGGACGGCTGGGGGGAGACAATCCCAGCTCTGTGTCTCCGTCTGGGGGTAAAAGCGGCCTGGCACAGCCCCCAACTTACCCCCCTTTAGACAACAAGGCTTCATTGAGTCCAGGTGATAATGGACTGGGTCACAGTGTGTCATTGACTGTACCTGTGTCGCAGCCTGCACAGGAAAACCCCTTTTCCTCACTATAAAATGTAACACCATTCTACAAATGCAGGGGAAGGGGAAAGTCACATGGTCAGCTCACAACTAAGCATTTAAGTACTGTGTCAGGAATGGATAAGGGTGTTTGTGTGTTCTACTGAGTCTGACAAATCAAGCCCTGGGTGGTCTAATACTGAGAAAATTGCATGTAGAACGCACTACATTCTCACAAATGTCACTTGAAAACTGAGTAGTATACAAGGGCTGTAGCCAAAGCATCCACAAAACTGCTTTCACTCATCCCATGTTAATTCTCCAGATCTGTGCAGAGGAGATTGGGAACGTATAGAGATGTTGAGATGGATCTTAGTGGACTGTGTCCTTACCTGAGTGTCAGTGGGCCGTGTGGCCGCGTTACATTCAGTGTCGTCCATGACAGACCCATATGACCCCACAACGCACTTCACTGCTCGCATCTGGTAGCCTGGTCCACACGAGGTAGTGCACTGTGTTCACCAAAGAGAGAACAAGAGAAAAGAGCGATATAAAGGAAGAGAGAGAAACATTTTTTTTAAAGGGACAGAGAAAAAGTCAGAGGGACAACAAAAAGCCAACATAGCAAATCTTCCAAAAATGACTAACTGGAGGGGAAAAAGTGCACTCCCTTTGAGCCTGGTCAGACTAGTCCCAGCAGATGACAGCCTTCATGACCACAATGCATGAGTAATTCATCTACTTTCCATTGCTTTTTCCCACTGTATCCAAATCAGTGGGTAGACACACCACACTCTTTTCTACCTCACTGACTCCAATGAAACGAGGTCAAACTTGTGTGGCAGCAACTTTAAACAATCTTTATTAAGTGCTGTAATTTTATTGTGAGGAACTGAAGTTTTATATATATATATATATAGTTTTATATTTTCTGTTTTGGCCAATTCCATGGTATAGGAACACCTAATCTCCATCACACATTCAGGTTTACAGGCAGTTTGCACCCACAAGCTGATTTATAAGTGCATATTTTAGATTTGCAAAATGTTGCAATACCTTCCTAGACTAGAGCTTGCTACAAAGCAGCTGTTTTCCATCCTCTGAGATCTACACTGATTATGCTTTAGCAAGCATAACAATTGTGTGCAGATTTTGTGTGCTTATTTTGGTATGTGAATGGGGGATAGACTAAATGAGTGGATTAGATTATTTTTCTTCTGTCAATGCTCTACATCTGGAGAAAGCATAGTATAGCATTCCACATAACTAAAACTCTGAAGCAAAATGGGCTTATTATGATAGATACAGTAGTATAAATAGCTGTTCCATTTGGTCATATTCTATGACAGTTGGATTTTAAACAGGTGGACACATTTGGAATAACACAATAAGTTCACAAGACATGCCACCAGAGATCTCTTCACAATCCCCAAGTCCAGAACAGACTATGGGAGGTGCACAGTACTACAGTGCCTTGCGAAAGCATTCGGCCCCCTTGAACTTTGCGACCTTTTGCCACATTTCAGGCTTCAAACATAAAGATATAAAACTGTATTTTTTTGTGAATAATCAACAACAAGTGGAACACAATCATGAAGTGGAACGACATTTATTGGATATTTCAAACTTTTTTAACAAATCAAAAACTGAAAAATTGGGTGTGCAAAATTATTCAGCCCCTTTACTTTCAGTGCAGCAAACTCTCTCCAGAAGTTTAGTGAGGATCTCTGAATGATCCAATGTTGACCTAAATGACTAATGATGATAAATACAATCCACCTGTGTGTAATCAAGTCTCCCTATAAATGCACCTGCACTGTGATAGCCTCAGAGGTCCTTTAAAAGCGCAAAGAGCATCATGAAGAACAAGGAACACACCAGGCAGGTCCGAGATACTGTTGTGAAGAAGTTTAAAGCCGGATTTGGATACAAAAAGATTTCCCAAGCTTTAAACATCCCAAGGAGCACTGTGCAAGCGATAATATTGAAATGGAAGGAGTATCAGACCACTGCAAATCTACCAAGACCTGGCCGTCCCTCTAAACTTTCAGCTCATACAAGGAGAAGACTGATCAGAGATGCAGCCAAGAGGCCCATGATCACTCTGGATGAACTGCAGAGATCTACAGCTGAGGTGGGAGACTCTGTCCATAGGACAACAATCAGTTGTATATTGCACAAATCTGGCCTTTATGGAAGAGTGGCAAGAAGAAAGCCATTTCTTAAAGATATCCATAAAAAGTGTTGTTTAAAGTTTGCCACAAGCCACCTGGGAGACACACCAAACATGTGGAAGAAGGTGCTCTGGTCAGATGAAACCAAAATTGAACTTTTTGGCAACAATGCAAAACGTTATGTTTGGCGTAAAAGCAACACAGCTCATCACCCTGAACACACCATCCCCACTGTCAAACATGGTGGTGGCAGCATCATGGTTTGGGCCTGCTTTTCTTCAGCAGGGACAGGGAAGATGGTTAAAATTGATGGGAAGATGGATGGAGCCAAATACAGGACCATTCTGGAAGAAAACCTGATGGAGTCTGCAAAAGAACTAAGACTGGGATGGAGATTTGTCTTCCAACAAGACAATGATCCAAAACATAAAGCAAAATCTACAATGGAATGGTTCAAAAATAAACATATCCAGGTGTTAGAATGGCCAAGTCAAAGTCCAGACCTGAATCCAATCGAGAATCTGAAAACTGCTGTTCACAAATGCTCTCCATCCAACCTCACTGAGCTCGAGCTGTTTTGCAAGGAGGAATGGGAAAAAATGTCAGTCTCTCGATGTGCAAAACTGATAGAGACATACCCCAAGCGACTTACAGCTGTAATCGCAGCAAAAGGTGGCGCTACAAAGTATTAACTTAAGGGGGCTGAATAATTCTGCACGCCCAATTTTTCAGTTTTTGATATGTTAAAAAAGTTTGAAATATCCAATAAATGTCGTTCCACTTCATGATTGTGTCCCACTTGTTGTTGATTCTTCACAAAAAAATACAGTTTTATATCTTTATGTTTGAAGCCTGAAATGTGGCAAAAGGTCGCAAAGTTCAAGGGGGCCGAATGCTTCCGCAAGGAACTGTACATAGAGCCATGACTATATGGAACTCTATTCCACATCAAGTAACTGATGCAAGCAGTAGAATCTGATTTCAAAACAGATAAAAATACACCTTATGGAACAGCGGGGACTGCGAAGAGACACACACACACACACAGGTACAGACACACTCATACGCACACACACACAGGCACACGCACTCTACACACACGTACATTATAATATTGTTGTATGGTGGTATTATACCATTTGTATTGTAGATATGTAATGGTGCAATAATGTTAAATGATGTACTGTTTTATATTTTGTTGTATGTGTGATGTAAGTGCCTTAATGTTTTGGACCCCAGGAAGAGTAGCTGCTGCCAAGGGGGATCCATAATAAACACAAATACATAATCATTAGCTGTTGCAAGACACAACACTACAGTGTTTGAGGAACAGAGGGTAAGCCACAGATGTTGCCTGGAACACAGTGTGTCCCACCTGTCAAACATCATAATATTACCTGGCACAAAGCTATGTCACCACTCTCATACACATGTCACTGTACGGTTTGTCAACAGGTGTGCCTCACCTGGCCCCAAGGTCCGACCTGCCACGAGGCACAGTCCTGCTGCTGACACGTCTGGACCGACTCAGGCTTGGACGCAGAGTCACAGAAGCGGTCGTCCCGTCGGTCCTCCGCAAACTGGCACCATGTCTGCCGGTGCTTGTACCCTTTCCCACACGTCACCGGGCACTGCAACAACAGTCAACAGGCACAATGAGAAACATGGGCACACATAGCATAAAGCCTCTGGAGGGTACGCTCAGAAAATGAGGACAACAGTGTGTGTGCAGTTAACAGTAGCTTTGACATGTACAGTAGGTTAGCTATGTGTGTACAGTATGTGTTTGTTTGGGATATTTAAGCAATAAGGCCCAAGGTGTGTAGTATATGGCCAATATACCACGGCTAAAGGCTGTTATTAAGCACGACGCAATGCTGAGTGCCTGGGTACAGCCTTTAGCTGTGGTATATTGGCCTTATACTGCAAGAGGTACCTTACTGCTATTATAAACTGGTTACCAATGTAATTAGAACAGTAAACAAGTCACTTTATGTCATACCCATGGTATATTGTCTGATATACTGTACCATAGCCTTCAGCCAATCAGCATCCAGGACTCAAACTACCCAGTTTATAATATAAAACATTTGCGGAATGTGACACATAGCCTTTTGAGCTGCTTGGACAGAATGTGAAAACTAGGCTTTATTGCAATAAAACTAGTTATTGCACCACATACTGCACTGTACATGACAAGATATAACAAGGACACTAACTATCAACATTTGGATTTGATATTTGACCCACTTCACAGGCTCTCTGTAATTTTTACATCTTTAACAACAAACTAGATGTAGCATAAAAAGGCCATCTGGGTTCTAAATTTCTAAATTCCTCAATTAATTTCAAATGATAATGAACATTTGCAAAGCGTAGTCCAAACATTCTCCATGGAACTGACCTCAGACCAGTCTCCGGTCTTCCACGAGGGACATAGGAACTCATTGCAGTTCTGGGCGGTGGTCAGCTTGTCTCTCTGGCTGCACTTACTCTCATCACTTTCTGCCTCAGAGGACTTCCCACACACGGCTGCACGACGCCGGGACCCTCCGCCACAGCTTTTGGAGCACTGAAACACACGCACACGTATTAAACCTTTGTCCTTCTGTTTTGCCTTCTCTTTTTCTTAGCCCACCCAAAAACAGGTGGTCTCACCTCTGACCAAGAGGAGTACTCCCAACCGGCCGGGTTACAGTCTCCATGGCAACTCTCCTTGTCCTCAGGTTTACGTTGACTGCTGCAGTAACGCTCGTCCACCTTCTGGGTCTTTCCATCGGTACGGCTGAGTTTGGCGCAGTAGATCTCCAGTGTACGATATCCCACTCCACATGGGACTGTACACTCACTCTTCCGCGCTACATGCCACCTGCACAGACAGGAAAGGTCAGAGGTGAGAGACGCTGACAGGAAACATACAGATCGCATATATAAAGACTGATAGTGATGAAGAATATGTGATATGGACAGAAGGAGAGTGGTTTAGGCAGTACCTGATTTCACAGTCTGCGTTGCAGGGTTCTGTTACCATGGCTGGTCTGGCAGCCCCATGGCACCTCTGGTCTGAGACCACCACACGGTCCGACTCTCTACTACACAGGATCTTCCTCTTACGCTCTCCTGATGGGGTGTGAGAGAAGGTTTAGTTCCTTGGTCATGGTCCTGTTGCTTTTGGTTTCTCCCTGGGATTGAATCGATTGGCTAGAAAGTCCATGCACGCTTGGATTCTTTGGAGTCTAAATCAGACACGTCAAAAGGCAAGAATGAAAACCAGCAGGAGTGTGTTCCTCGAAGAGACAGGTGTGACGTCCATGGTTTAAATCATTGTAAAATCGTTCTTATTTCAAAAAGCGTTCCAAGAAACCTTGCTCTTAAAGCTGGATCCTCCACCTATACCTTCTGTTCTCAATTTTTATAACCAAACATTAAGAGCAGTAAATCAGTAAAACTGCCAGTAAATCTACATGGATAAATAGAAATGTGTTAGTGAAGAAAGACACTACATCTTCAGCCCTTATTCTCTTTAGCAATTTGTGACTTTGCCACTGAAGAGCGCCTGTGACGTCGACCTTTCACTCCATTGCATATTTACATGTAAAATTATTGTCATTTTTAGCACTGGCAACTACTAGCCAATTCATAGACGCTAACTACATTTAGCGCCTATTGACGATTGTATCGTCTTGCTGGGGGGGCTTGTTAAGAGCCCCGACGCTTGCTCTTAACCCTTACAAAAAAAGTTATACAGGACTCCTGCCGGAATTTGACCCTTTGTGAAGTAATTGTGCAGGTGTCCTACAGGAATCATGTAGTACATTCCTGCAGGTATCCTGCAGGATCAAAACCTGCCAGATTTTGAAATTCCTGCAGGATAAGGCAAACTGCTGAAGGAGGAGATAAAATGTATGTGGACGTGGTGCAGATGTATATAGCCAGCTAGTTTTCTATTCCAAAAATATGTTTTTAACTCTCCTTTACAATTTACAACAAGAAGATGAACAGTTATGTGACATATTGGTCACCATAGCAACAGTTGACAGTTGGAAGTTGAGGAAATGGCTGCCAGGCAGTTTAGCTGCTAATATTAAAACAAATGTTGACAGGTAAGGGGTCAGAGAAACATACTAAAACTACAACAAATGTCTATATGAACATGTTAGGGGGTGGCGTAGTTCGTTTTTAATGTGTTGTGTTTGTATAACATTTTGTATAAATAAGTTAGCTAGCTTAGCTAACATGTTCTCTACCACTGGCTGCTAGCTAGCTAGCTTTGACAAAAAAACATTTGAAACTTTTGTTTCCATGGAAAGTGACAAATGAGGTTTGATATCCCTCTTGCTATGTCTCTTTAGTACTGTTGTCACAAGATAGGCTATAACTTTTAAGTGTTTTGAAAAGGATGGTGCTAGATAAAATTTTTGAATGACTAGGCTACTGGCTCCTTGGCAAGCATTTGAAGACGGTAACCAAGTCACATGACCTGTCATAAATAAGGACGTGATTGCATTTAAATAGTAAAGAGGGGTTTAAAACATTGTTTATCTATGAAATATCACATTATTTTCACTGAAATAATAAGGTCACAATTGAATAAACAAACAGTTTGATTTAAATAGAAATGAATACTTTTAACATCACTTTCTCTCTGTTTTACTTGTAGCTTGCTTGGATAGTTTCCCCACTTCCACCATGTGGGTTCTCTTCTTTTCCCTTACAGCTTAGACTACAGGGAGCACAGAAAACACACACACTATAATTATTTGCCCTGTAAATCTAACAGTTTAGCAGAAGGCCACCACACCACAGAGTTGGTCAGTGCATGAGAAAACAATATATTTACTAATTAATCTGTTTCTGATTCTTTGTCTCATTTGCAACTCCATTAGTTCCAGTTGTCTACTAGTTAAATTCTCTGAAGGATGAGGAAGGGATCCAGCAGGTTGTCCTACAGGAAAATGGATATATATCCTGCAGGATTCCTGCATAATTTTTTGTACAGGATTCCTGTAGGACTTTTTTGGAAGGGAGAGTTAAAACGCATTGCTTGTGGTACGGTTTTGAAAACATAAGGAACGTATAATTCATATCAGCAAGAAATAATAATACAAAAAAAGGTTAAACTACCACACACGTTTATCAAATCAAATCAAAATCAAATCCGTTTATAAGCTTAGTGTTCCTACAAGGCCATATTTCCATGTTACAGCGCTTGTTTACAGAAAACAGACGGAAGACAGAGGCGACTGACTACCTGTGATAATTAGAGTAGTTAGCGTCTATGACTGGGCAAGTCTGCACTCAACTCTGTGGAGGAGTTAAGGTACTTGGCTATTTTAGCGCCAAACTTTTAGCGCCAAACTGTAAATGTTTGCTAATGGTTGTTAGTGTTGCTAACATTTAACAAGCAAATTTCTATCGCTAAAGATGTCACACCATTGTTATAGAAAAGCTAATAGGGTTGCAAAGGGAGGGTATATTACTGAAACTTTATAAGTTTACCAGTAAACTACTAGAATTTTGGTATCTTTGAAGGATTTTATGTAATCGATCACAATACATCTAGTGGCCCTTTTGGGTACTTCATATTATCAGAAGTGTCTGTAAAAATCTCTGGCCCTCTGTGTGGCCTTATCACATTTAAAAAAAACTATATATATATTTCACAATTATTTAACCAGGTAGGCCAGTTGAGAACAAGTTCTCATTTACAACTGCGACCTGGACAAGATAAAGCAAAGCAGTGCGACTAAAACAACAACACAGAGTTACACATTGGATTAACAAACGTGCAGTCAATAACACAATAGAAAAATCTGTAAACAGTGTGTGCAAATGAAGTAAGGAGGTAAGGCAATAAATAGGCCAATAGTGGCGAAGTAATTACAATTTAGCAATTTACACTGGAGTGATATATGTGTAGATGAGGATGTGCAAGTAGAAATACTGGTGTGCAAAAGAGAAGAAAAGCAAAAACAAATATGGGGATGAGGTAGGTAGTTGGTTGGATGGGCTATTTAAAGATGGGCTGTGTACAGCTGCAGTGATCGGTAAGCTGCTCTGACAGCTGATATAAGTCTCCAACTTCAGTGATTTTTGCAATTCATTCCAGTCATTGGCAGCAGAGAACTGGAAGGAAAGGCGGCCAAAGAGTAATTGGCTTTGGGGATGCGTGCTACAGGTGGGTGTTGCTATGGTGACCAGCGATCTGAGATAAGGCAGAGCTATACCTAGCAAAGACTTATAGATGACCTGGAGCCAGTGGGTTTGGCAACGAATATGTAGCAAGGACCAGCCAACAAAAGCATACAGGTTGCAGTGGTGGGTAGTATATGGCACTGTGATAGACTGCATCCAATTTTCTGAGTAGAGTGTTGGAGGCTATTTTGTAAATGACATCGCCGAAGTCAAAGTTCGGTAGGATAGTCCGTTTTACGAGGGTATGTTTGGCAGCTTGAGTGAAGGAGGCTTTGTTGCGAAATAGCCGGTTCTAGATTTAACTTTGAATTGGAGATGCTTAATGTAAAATATATGACCTCATTTAATAGGATGATTTAATAGGACAAAGCTGTAATCATTATCCTAAATATAAACCATCAACTTAGTTCAGCATGAAACGTTCTTTATATTTAAAAATAAAAACTGTTGGTAGTTCAATAGTTGAAGATTTGCTGTTAATTGAAAATAATCACATTATTGATCAGATGCTATTTTCATTAAGTACGCTATTTTCTCTTAAACCATATGTTCTATCTACTAGAAACTCATGGACAATATGGAAACAGATATATTTAAATAAAATATATATATATATAAATATATATATATATATTTAAAAAAGTTATTCAAGCATAAATTACCAAAGAATCTTACTGAAGATTCCAGTAACCTTGGTAAATTACCGCTAGCTTTGCAACCGCACATACGAGTAGAAATGTTTAACATTGTTTATTAATTAAGACGTTAAGTTCCATTTGTATCCCTGAGCTGTACTGAGCTTACTGATTTGGAGAGAGTGCGTCGGCCGCTCACATGCGCCAAGTAATTACAATGGGAGACTCTCAATAGCATTTCCTTGATTCCCCTGGGACCTCTGAACACCTCATCCAATGTGTTTTGAGGAGGCAGCGGGGAGAGAGCACCCGAGGAATCAAGGAAACACAATTATGATTTTCCAAATCTTTTATGTCGAGGGGTATTTTCCTAATAATAGCCTATCTACAGTATATTAGTTTAATGTTAATATAATTGTTACGACTTCTGCCGAAGTCGATGCCTCTCCTTGTTCGGGCGGTGCTCGGTGGTCGCCGTCACCAGTCTTCTAGCCATCATTGATCCATTTTTCATTTTCCATTGGTTTTGTCTCGTCTTCCTACACACCTGGTTCCAATCCCATTCATTACCTGTTATGTATTTAACCCTCTGTTTCCCCTCATGTCTTTGTCAGAGATGGTTTGTTATTATTTTCGTGTTGTTTGTATTGGTGCGCGTCGGGTCCTCGTACCCACTTTGTTTTGTGTATTTTTTCATGGTTTTGGAGTTATGTTTTTTACGTCATTAAACTACTCCATTTTACCAAGATAAATACTCTTGCGCCTGACTTCCTTGCCACCTATACACACGCCTATGACAGTAATTAAGTATTTGTCCTGAAATGTTTAAATATATCATGGATTGGTCATTGATAAGACAACTATTGAGAAGTATTAATTGTAAAGGGAATTACTAGGCTAATAATAATTGATGAAATACCTGTAGGTGCATTTTGTATTACCTCAGTGTTACGGGTTGCGCTTCATGTATCCATTTTCAGGAGAGCATAGGCTGGAGTGACATGTTATCCAATGCTCTAGTCTAGGCCTACTAAACTCAGCTGTGTGCAATCATTGATGCTTTGTCAAAGTTATAGGAGCTCTGCGTAGTTTAAAGGTGCTCTGTCTTAGAAGCTAATTGAAGCTTCAGTATATTGGCCATTTAGTTTATCTATATAAGTCAGAGTCCGTCAACATCTTGTCATAGATCCAGCTCACCTTCTGCACCTGTTAATAAATACCACAATTTTGCACCTGAATTCCATCTGCCTCCTGATGCTTCACACACCCTGACAAGACTGTAGGGTCCACTATTCTACACAATTTAAAAAGAAATGTCTACTTTTCAACTTTCTATAAAACCCTTGGTTGCAGGAGCTTTTTTCGTGTTGGTGACTATAGACAAGAGGACTTCATGGTGGTCAGATACAACAACTCCTCTCTCCCCCGACCTTACACCTCCCCCCACACCTCCTTTTCCACACTCCTCTACTATCTTCTCTTTACCCCCCTAACCCCTACACCCCCTCTTCTCCGTTCCCTTCACATCCCTCCCCCAGCCCTCACCTTGGCAGGGCCTGCTGCACTCCTGCCAGGGCCCGTAGGCGTCCCAGATGAACTGCTGGGGTTTATCCTCGATGGGGATGTTATAGGAGTACCTGACGTCTGGGTTGTACAAGTTACCTACAGAAAGCACCTGCGGAGTGAGAGGGGGGCAGAGGAAGAGAACAATATGTACAGTTCCACTGTTCCATTTGCATCGTAACCATTTTACTGTGTCACCTTCTCAACAGTCAGGTAAGGAATTGTTACCTGGACAATGATCTCCTCTTCGATGCGGTCAGTGCAATTGATTCTCTCAATGATGTGGTCAGATCCGCTGTACTCGATAATGGTGTTGCCCAGTTTGATTTCCCTTTTAAACATGCTAACCACAAACTCTCCATTGAGCAGATACTCCCCTCTGATGTTTGAAACAGCTGCACATAAAGAGAGATTAGGTGACACTGACATGAATAAAAAGGATGGCATAGGAGTCTGAAAGTACAGTATGGGACAGGGTAAGAAACCACAAGTGTCTTTGATGAGCTCAGCTACTGTAAAGTCATTTTTCCTTTTGTTGAGGAAATCAAACAGAGTGTTTACATGGACATACTGTAGAGTTGGATACTCTGCATGGACATACTGTAGAGTTGGATACTCTGCATGGACATACTATAAAGTTGGCTGAGTGTTTACATGGAGATACTGTAGAGTTGGCTGAGTGTTTACATGCACATACTGTAGAGTTGGCTACACTGAGAGTCGGTCAACTGTAAACAAACTCTCACTTAACTCAGTGATAAAAAAAGAGCAGCAAAACAGCTGATGTTTTCATTTACAGCAAGGCCTGCAACAGAGAACAGATAAACCTAATTGGGGTAAAATAATCCTGCATTCCTCCTGGAGGAATCTCATTCCTCCTGTTCTGTTCATCAGTTTGTCTGCTGCACACATTCACACTAATGCGATTATGGAGCTAATTTCCTGAGTTACTTTCCTCGCCATTTCACACATCACAGTTATGTGGCCGCAGAGAACGGCCCACTTCCCGCAAGCCCTGTTC
Organism: Oncorhynchus mykiss; assembly: GCF_013265735.2. Classification (NCBI taxonomy): domain Eukaryota; kingdom Metazoa; phylum Chordata; class Actinopteri; order Salmoniformes; family Salmonidae; genus Oncorhynchus; species Oncorhynchus mykiss. Next base: position 71,074,223 of record NC_048581.1, read on the forward strand.
CCCCTCAGGCCCCAGCTCAACCGCAGAGACAGTCACACACAGGCACACAAACACACACAAAGAAACACAAGCATAGTGACCTTTACAAGCAGCACAGAGAGAAGGCCCCAGAGACAGTCACGCACGCACACATATACACACACACACATACACACACACACACGCACACACACACACACACACACACACACACACACAAACACGCACACAAACACGCACACAAAGAAACACAGGCATAGTGACCTTTACGAGCAGCACAGAGAGAATCAAATGGCCCACAGAGGGCTATATGAGTTCTGGATCATTAACGCGTTAGCACGTGTGCCCTAAACTCTCGCACATGCCAGGTTCAATGGGCCCTCCAAAGCTCTCAGCTGAAGACAAGCAGAACACTACTGTACAGTAGCACCACCAATCATAAATCGAATCAAATAAAATAAATTTTACTTGTCACATGCGCTAATTACAACCTTACCATGAAATGCTTAGTTACAAGCCTTAAACAACAATGCATAATTAAGAAAAATAAGAATAAAGAAAATATTAACTAAATAAACTGAAGTAAAAAGAAACTCGCACAATAAAATAACAACCATATACAGGGGGTACCGGTACCGAGTCAATGTGAGGGGGTACAGGTTAGTCGTGGTAATTGAGGTAATATGTTCATGTAGGTAGGGGTAAAGTGACTATGCATAGATAATACATAGTGAGTAGCAGCAGTGTTAAAAAACAGGAGGTCAATGCAAATAGTTCGGGCAGCCATTTGATTAACTGTTCAGCAGTCCTATGGCTTGGGGGTAGAAGCAGTTAAGGAGTCTTTTGGATCTAGACTTACAGCTTGCCGTGTAGTAGCATAGATAACAGTCTATGACTAGGGTGGCAGGACTATTTGACAATTTTTGGCCTTCCTCTGACACCGCCTGGTATAGAGGTCCTGGATCGCAGGAAGTTTGGCCCTATTAATGTACTGGGCCATATGCACTACCCTCTATAGCGCCTTGCGGAAGGAGGCCGAGCAGTTGCCATACCAGGCGGTGATGCAACCGGTCAGGATGCTCTCGATTGTGCAGCTTTAGAACCTTTTGAGGATCTGAGGACCCATACCAAATCTTTTCAGTCTGCTGAGAGGGAATAGGCATTGTCGTGCCTGCTTCAATACTCTCTTGGTGTGTTTGCACCATGATAGTTTGTTGGTGATATGGACACCAAGAATCTTGAAGCTCTCAACCTGCTCCACTACAGCCCCGTCGATGTAAATGGAGAGTGCTCGACCCTCCTTTTCCTGTAGTCCACAATCATCTCATTTATCTTTCTCACGTTGAGGGAGAGGTTGTTGTCCTGGCACCACACTGCCAGGTCTCTGACCTTCTCCTCCCTATAGGCTGTCTTATCATTGTCGGTGATCAGGCCTACCACCGTTGTGTCGTCTGCAAACTTAATGGTAGTGTTGGAGTAGTGCTTGGCCACGCAGTCGTGGGTGAACAGGAAGTAAAGGAGGGGACTGAGCCCCTGAGCAGCCCACGTGTTGAGGATCAGCATGTCAGATGTGTTGTTGCCTAACCTTACCCCTGGGGGCGCCCGTCAGGAATTCCAGGATCCAGTTGTAGAGGGAGGTGTTTAGTCCCATTGTCTTTAGCTTAGTGATGAGCTTTGAGGGCACTATGGTGTTGAACGCTGAGCTGTAGTCAATGAACAGCATTCTGATGTAGGCGTCATCTGTGGATCTGTTCGGGCGGTAAGTGAATTGGAGTGGGTCAAGGGTTTCTTGGATGATGGTGTTGATGTGAGCCATGCCCAGTCTTTCAAAGCACTTCATGGCTACAGACGTGAGTGCTACAGGTCAGTAGTCATTTGGGCAGGTTACCTTGGTGTTCTTGGGCACAGGGACTATAGTGGTCTGCTTGAAACATGTAGGTATTACAGACTCAGCCAGGAACAGGTTGAAAATGTCAGTGAAGACACTTGCCAGTTGATCAGTGAATGCTCTGCGTACATATATCCTGGTAATCCGTCTGGCCCTGCGGCCTTGTGAATGTTGACCTGTTTAAAGTTATTACGCACATGGGCTACAGAGAGCGTGATCACACAGTTGTCCGCAAAAACTAGTCCTCTCATGCATGCTTCAGTGTTGCTTGTCTCGAAGCGTGCATAGAAGTAATTTAGCTCGTCTGGTAGGCTCATGTCACTGGGCAACTCGTGGCTCGGCTTCCCTTTGTAGTCCGTAGTAGTTCACAAGCCCTGCCGGTGTAGTAAGATTCAAACTTAGTCCTGTATTGACGCTTTGCCTGTTTGATGGCAAAGCGGGATAACTTATAAGTGTCTGAGTTAGAGTCCCGCTCCTTGAAAGCGGCAGCTCTACCCTTTAGCTCAGTGCGGATGTTGTCTGTAATCCATGGCTTCTGGTTGGGGTATGTACGTATGGTGGGGACGAAGTCATTGATACACATATTGATGAAGCTGGTGACTCATGTGGTATACTCTTTAATGCCATCGGATGAATCCCGGAACATATTCCTGTCTGTGCTAGGAAAGCTGTCCTCATCTGACCACTTCCGTATTGAGCAAGTCACTGGTAATTCCTGCTTTAGTTTTTGCTTGAACGCGTCTCTGTGTGAGCAGTAAAGATAGTGTAGAATTTTTTTCTTTGGATGCACATGATACATGCTGGTAGAACTTAGGTAAATGGATTTAAGTTTTCCTGCATTAAAGTCGCCGGCCGCTAGGAGCGCCGCCTATGGATGAGCATTTTCTTATTTGCTAATGGCCTTATACAACTTGTTGAGTGTGGTCTTAGTGTCAGCATCGGTTTGTGGTGGTAAATAGACAGCTATGGAAAATATAGATACAAATTATCTAGGGAAATATTGTGGTCTTCAGTTTATCATGTGGTAATCTACCTCAGGCGAGCAAAACCGTGAGACTTATTTGGTATTAGATTTTGCGCACCAGCTGTTATTGACAAATGATGCATAGAAAGCCCAGCCAACTGTGTCGTCGTTCAGCCACGACTCAATGAAACATAAGATATTACTTTTTTTTTTTTTTGTGTGAATTTTACCCTTTTTTCTCCCCAATTTCGTGGTATCCAATTGTTTTTTAGTAGCTACTATCTTGTCTCATCGCTACAACTCCCGTACGGCCTCGGGAGAGACGAAGGTTGAAAGTCATGCGTCCTCCGATACACAACCCAACCAAGCCGCACTGCTTCTTAACACAGCGCCATCCGGAAGCCAGCCGCACCAATGTGTCCGAGGAAACACTGTGCACCTGGCAACCTTGGTTAGCGCACACTGCGCCCGGCCCGCCACAGGAGTCGCTGGTGCGCGATGAGACAAGGATTTCCCTACTGGCCAAACCCTCCCTAACCCGGACGACGCTAGGCCAATTGCGCGTCGCGCCACGGACCTCCCGGTTGCGGCCGGTTACGACAGAGCCTGGGCGCGAAACCAGAGTCTCTGGTGGCGCAGTACAGCGCCCTTAACCACTGCGCCACCCGGGAGGCCTGATATTACAGTTTTTAATGTCCCATTGGTAGGATAGCCTCGAACAGACCTCATCCAGTTTATGCTCCAATGATTGCAAGCCAATATAATGGAGGGTAGAGGCGGGTTACACACTCACTGGCAAATTCTCACCAGGCACCTGGATCCTTCCCATCTGACTCATTAAAGAAAAAAACTTTGTCCAGTTCGAGGTGAGTAATCGCTGTTCTGATAACCAGAATCTCTATTTGGTCATAAGAGACAGTGGCAGAAACGTTATGTACAAAATAAGTTACAAACAACGTGAAAAAACATACAAAATAGCACAATTGTTTAGGATCCCGTAAAACGGCAGCCATCCCTTCTGGTGCCATTGAACCATCTCATATCTGCTCAAGAAGAGAATACTAAACCTTTTGACACCTCTGAAGGGTAGACATGTTTAAATTCAACAGCCAACAAGACCCTAAAAAAGTGTTTTGATAGTGGGTCTGAATCTTACCGAGGTAGTTATCGTCTTCTGGTTTCCCTGAGTAGCTGTGTTGACGAACATCAATATTTGTAGCACCACTGGGTATTCTCACCACTTCGTTGTATCCTGCAGCACAACAAGCAGAAGACAACTCAGTGTCTCTGAGTGGACATGACTAAGTTAGTGGGTGAGAATATAAACTGGGTGGTTCGAGCCCTGAATGCTGATTGGCTGACAGCCATGGTATATCAGATCGTATACCACGGGTATGACAAAACATTTATTTTTACTGCTCTAACTACGTTGGTAACCAGTTTATAATAGCAATAAGGCACGTCAGGGGTTTGTGATATATTACCATTATACCACGGCTAAGGGCTGTATCCAAGTGATAAACTTGGATTAGCTAACACAGCGTGCCATTGGAACACGGGAGTGATGGTTGCTGATAATGGGACTCTGTACGCCTCTGTAGATATTCCATTAACAATCAGCCGTTTCCAGCTACAATAGTCATTTACAACATTAACAATGCCTACACTGTATTTCTGATCAATTGTATGTTATTTTAATGGACAAAAATGTGCTTTTCTTTCAAAAACAAGGACATTTCTAAGTGACCCCAAACTTTTGAACAGTAGTGTATAATGGGCTAATGAAAAGCTTTCAGTGACCCTTTTCAGCCATTGTGATGATACATAGTTTGAATACCACGACTGGCCCTAGGCTCACCGTAGCGCACCATGTTGAAGGTGCCTGCCACGGTCTTGCACGAGGAGTTGTCACCACCACACACACCACACTTATCTCTCCTCGCCTTGGAATTCAACACATGGTCACATCCTGCTTGCTGCACAGGTATGAGAAGGAGAATGGAGAGGTGGTTAATGAGGAAAAGGAAGTGGAGGAGTAAAGGAGAAGGAAGTGGAGGAGGAAGAAAAGGAGAAGGCAGATGATGAGAGGGGGGGGTATAGGACAGGAAAGGATAAATATCCAACAACATAAAACTCATCACTCTCACTTTAATTTGCTTGGCAGATTCTCATTGATAAACATTGATGCAGCTAGGATTTTAGTATTTGTGAGATAATGTAACTAGAGTAGTGGCATTCTTATGAAATCCTGTACTGTACTCTGCAACACTCTGCTAGCCTGCAGGTATAAAAACCATATGACCTAAGAAAATAGTTGCCTAATACACAGAACCTAGCCCGGTTAAGTGTGTTAAGTCCATATCAGTGTAACACATCTGAAAGGAATTCTCTATCGTAAACAGCACCAAAGTGAAACTCTTTTCTGATATAGTTGGGTTTAGCGACCTCTGTGATCAATATTCTTCACATTTTAAAATAATGTCATTATCTTATTACTGTTATGAATGGTATATTCGGTTAGTTGTCAGACTGAAGCTGTTAAAGGCTGTGTGTCAGTCTCACCCTGCACAGGCCCTGTACACAGATGTCGTTGGTATCGGGGCCACATGGCGTGCCATCGATGACCCGATCCCTGAGCTGATAGTAGGCGGTGCTGCCAGCCACCCTGCAAAACAGCTTACAGCGATCCTTCATCTGAACTACAGAACAGGAGAGGAAAGGGGAATGGTGAAAACAGTCCACTGACCACATTAAAGGGGCTAATGAATTCAACCATATTCATGCTCTAACAAGTTTACTTAGCGTCCTCAAGCTGGATCACATTGATTCACTGAGCACTCAGAGTGCTTTGAGCACATCTACAGGAAGCCTTAGTTTACTTGCAGCACATTTCTAAAGGTCTAAACAGTCCAGTACATATAGAGATTTTTCTCTGTGTTAGAAAGATGTAAAAACCAGAAGGTGTCAAGAGAGAGAAGATGTTCTTACTTCCGCTGTACTTGGGTACCCAGCGCACATTAGGAGGTAGACCGTTGATGTTGAAGTGCCGGCCGTCGAAGGCTGCACACTGCTCCTCTCTGAAGTCTCTCTTCTGCTTGGAGCAGGGCTCTGAGTTACATGAGCGGAACTTCATCCTGCGCCCCACACAGTACTTCCCCCCGTTCTTGGGCCTGGATGAAGGTGGTAAATAAATACATAGTCAAATCTTGTACTTTAGGATTGATATGGAAATAATTAATTTAAGGAGCCTTGATGGTATGGTACATTGACCACGGCAGCTCCAATGGGAGACACAGTCCAGTAGATGTGCATGACAACAAAGGCTGTGCTTACATGGGTTGGTTGCACTCGCGGTCGGCGATTTTGATGCCCCCGCCACATGTCCGCGAGCAGGAGCCAAACGGAGACCAGCCTCCCCACGCCCCCTGCACTGGCGTGGGGTCGTGGTCTTTGGTAATGCACTGGCCATGTTTACAGTGCTGGAGAGAGAGAGAGAGAGAGAGAGAGAGAATGAGAATGAGAATGAGAATGAGATAATGAAACCTTAGCCCGCACACTGGCAACACATCTATCTGAAAGTACTTCACAACCTTCTTTGATGTTAATCTGGGAAAAATTACAAAAGGAATGGAAAAAGACGGAACCCAAAAAGACATCCATTATAAATGTGTCTGTCTGAGGGTAAGTGAACTCAAAGGGGAAGATATGTTTCAGGTTATAGCGGAGGATCCATTTTTGTTGGCAACAACAACTGCATTGTAAAAGGCGGCAGCCTCAGTGTTGAAGGGTTGAGCAGGTTGGTTGGTTTGTGTGCAGGAATACAATGTGTAAACAGAGCAGGCTCTGAACATGTGTGCTGTGGGACCTCAGCTCTTTTATGTCAGACAGACAGCCAGGAAGTGAAGAGTTTGGTAGAGGGCCTAATTAGAAGCAACACTAAACCAGTAATGGATAGGGAAATCTCCACAAGCCTCTATTCACAGCTCTACCATAAGCCTATTACTGCCTCATAATAATACCAGCTCTGGAGAAAACAAATCCATCCTAACCCAAGTGTGCTTTTGATTAAATAATAACATATTTTATAGTCATGAATCATTCAAATAGCAGCAGAAACAAAAAAAGTTCAAATCAAAGTTTCCTTTGTGGTTATTTATGGGGTGTTTTTGACAGTTCATAACATTGAACATTTCCAGTATGCCCCAGCATAGTGATTAAGCTGGCTTAGGGTGTATGTGAGTGTGTTTGTATGTTCATGCACAGGCAAATTAAACTATTTGATTATATCTTTCTCTCTCTCTCTGTGTACACACTACATAAGTATCTCACCTTCTCCAATTATCACAATCTGTCCATTTTCTTCCTTCTCCCTGTCAGATCCCTATATACTGTGGTAGATCTCTCTGCTACTTACCTTTCCTGGAGAGCACTCTGTTCCGTCGGCCCAGGGCATGTGTTGGGTCCTGCAGCCCCTCTGGGCCCCCTCTGGGCTGGTGCACCACAGCCTGCGACACTGGACCTGGAGAACACACACTGTTACCATTCCCCTGCCTGAGCCCCATCCACAAACACAGACACAGTGCTGTATACTCTTGCATCTCTTACAAGGTGAGAGAGAAACATCAAGCCCTGAGAAACATCAAGCCAAGAGGCGTGCAGGGCTTCACATTAGGTGTAGCATGTAAACAAAATATTTAACACATGCAGAAGGCCTAGCTGAGAGCCAACTGGGACAGCAATTGGATATTACATAACAGATTAAGGTGACTCTAGTATTGAATGTCTGGAGCCATAGACTACAGTAATGTAGGACTAGACAGTGAACTGAGTGTCTGGGTACTTTCTCGTCTTTGACAGACCAACGTACAAAACTTGACATTTTAATTACGCATGCTGCATTCTCTTACCATATATGGGCACACCTGTGTCCCCGGCCCAAATATCAATTCACATTGTTTATTGACATTGTATATCCGTCCAGGCAGCTGCTGTGACAGACTGTATGGCCTAGAAATGGGCTCATCAAGTAAGCACTCTCCATACCCTGTGCTATTAAGAAATACAAATAAAATGACTTCAAGAAAAAAGAAAAAAAAACAAAGACACAAACAGACAGAAAACACACTCAGTACAGGTGGACAGGCAGTATTCTGTACAATAACAGAACCACTACTGTAATGTATGCACAGTACTACAAGGCTATTGCTATGAAAACAATACCTGGCGCTCTACAAACAAACATATCTGGAAGTATTACAAATTCTAAACATACATCCACAACACAGAAGTAATGTTGTTTTCCTTTAACCCAGAAATGTCCAGATACCAGTTTTGATTGAATAGTTGACTGGTCATTTAACCCTTACTGCGATAAGAGCCTGGTGCTACTAACGCTATCGACAATAACACTTCTCCATAATGACATGAATGTCTATACTAGGAAACAATGTCCTTTACATACTCAAGGAACTCTGTGATGTATTTCCTGCTACACTTGGACCACATCCAGGGGTTAGTGTAGTGGTTGAGTGTGGGTGCCATCACATGCTGCTGTATTTTAACCCCCTCCTCTTTGCACTTGTTGCTGTCATCATGGGGCATGTTGAATCTGTCAGGGGGCCAAACCACAATTGAGAACAACACACAGGTCTAACCCTCTAACCCACCATCAATAAACCTAAATGCTGGGCTGATTGCTAAGCTAACTACTAAACCTCATCCTTTAGGCAGCAGAATGGTAACACAGCGGGTTAACTGACTGAGCTGGTTGGGGTTAACATTAGCAGCTGGTCTGTGCCGGGGCCAGTGTACTCACACATGGCCCAGTTCATGGGCGATAGTAAACGCAGTGCTGAGTCCATTGTCCTCACTAATACTGCAACTTCTGTATGGATCACACACTGTACCCAGCTCTGCAAGCCCTGCAAACCAAGAGTATAATCATCATCATATTTGTTATTAGAGCAATGTCATCACCATCATCACCTTCATCATCATTACATTGTCACTAACACCCTAAAAAGCAGCATCATAATAAGTACATCAATATTATTATGAAACTGTCACCAATCAAACGTTATGTTGCAGTCTATATTGCATGTGTCTAGAGAGCTCCTCTTACCTAATGTGTCACACTTGTCCCGCGCTCGACAGATGTCCTGCCTGTGAAGAACACATAGATGGAAGTTATGTCACTGGTTTCACACCCCATAATCCCATTGCACACCAGAGAATAAATAAAAGACAACATATTACAGCGACTTCTGGGGGTAGCCCCAACCGTGGCTCGAAGCTAGGACTGTCAACACAACACTTTAGCCGTTACCCCGAGAGATGGTGATGAGAATGGCTGTGTCGTGATGGGAGTGACAGCGTACTTGGTGATGAGAATGGCTGTGTAGTGGTAGCAGTGACAGTGTACCTGGATATGAGAATGGCTGTGTCGTGGTAGCAGTGACAGTGTATCTGGTGATGAGAATGGCTGTGTTGTGGTAGAAGTGACAGTGTACCTGGATATGAGAATGGCTGTGTAGTGGTAGCAGTGACAGTGTACCTAGTGATGAGAATGGCTGTGTCGTGGTAGCAGTGAGAGTGTACCTGGTGATGAGAATGGCTGTGTAGTGGTAGCAGTGACAGTGTACCTGGTGATGAGAATGGCTGTGTAGTGGTAGCAGTGACAGTGTACCTGGTGATGAGAATGGCTGTGTCGTGGTAGCAGTGACAGTATACCTGGTGATGAGAATGGCTGTGTAGTGGTAGCAGTGACAGTGTACCTGGTGATGAGAATGGCTGTGTCGTGGTAGCAGTGACAGTGTACCTGGTGATGAGAATGGCTGTGTCGTGGTGGGAGTGATGGTTCTCATCTTGGTGATTTTGCCTCTGTTGCCAGATACAGAAGTTCTTTAAAGTGGTCTGTGCATTGAAGGAAATGGTAGGGCCATCCTACAGTAGAGAGAACAAGGGAGAGGTTTACAGTACTCTATTGTGCTTCTGGGGCTGATGAATGACTGCAATGCATTGTATTTCTCTGAAAAGGATTAGGATTAGAGTTAGTGTTGTAATCTTACCAGCTCATTGTTGATTATGACTAACTTCACAATCACAATGTTAATGAGATTTCCAATGCTAGGATCCTTGTAGATGGAAGACACCTGAAGGAAAAGATTATAGACAGAAAAATCTACAGTTTTTTTTTACATCCAATACATTTCATTATCCAACATTCATCAAACTCTTTAGGAGTGTACTCAATCAGTGGTTCAGACATTCAAAATCAACATGCAGTTTTTAGGGGAAGAAAACCTGGTCTCGTTGTTTTGTTTGAGAGGTGTATTATGGCTGCACTCAGATCCTGTAGCGAATGCAGACTGCCAAGATCAGAAGATAGGCCAGGCTAGCTACCCCCTAGGTTCTCAGCCATAGACTCCTGAGGAGGCCTTTATATGAAGTGGCCAGGAATATGCCATCTATGTGACATACCTGAGCTTATTTTTTCACTTTCATCAAAGCTGTCAGACAGGTAAACCTCATGCTGCCCCTCTCCTGACCGTTCGAACATGTTTGTTTACTCCTGCCATGGGCCTTACCCTCTGAGCCCTCCGCCTGCTGCCCATGGCCTGGGACACAACAGAATACAGCCACACTCCCCTACAATCAAAAAGGCTGGCGGCTGGCCATTGGGAGGGTGGTTAACTGAGCAGAACTTACGATGGACATTAACGTGAGAATGTAGTGCTGAAGGTTGCTCCCGTGATGTTCCACCATCTTGCTGTCTGCCACCACCATGACTTCTACAAAGCGGGGATAGGAGAGGAAGCGCTTTGATCTCCTGTGAGGTCCTGAGTCACCGCTACTTTCATTAGCCGGCTGTCTGCTGCTCTCTCTTTCTGATCTGGAGAGGGGATTGGCAGAGAGGCTCTCCAGGTCATTCAGCATGTCGCTGCTGTTGGCCATCGGACGTCTCCTCACCTTGTCCCTGTTCCTCTTGTGTCTGTGTTTATGTCCTGGAAAAGAGATGGTCAGATGAAAATAATACTCTCAATATAAAACACAAGCTTATACTACAAGCTTGTATGACAGGCTATTGCATTTATCAGACAATAAACTGTCATTTTCTTCCTAGAAAGTAGGGTGCAGTGGTATCCGTCCGTTCCTGTCCCATACTGGGCTCTACCGTATTAACGGCAGTGCACACAAGGGGCGGTATTTCTTTCCAAGCATAATTTGTTGTGACGCACAAAAAAAATGTTAGCAGCAGGGATCTTGATCCAAGAAGGACTTGATTGTCTCTGTTGAAACCAATAAGCTTGATCTGACAAGCTAGCCACTTAACTAGCAAGTTAGCAAACCAAATGCATAGCTGGAGCCCTGAGCAGGAGATCATTTATTTGGCAAATCTTAGATAGTTAACTTATAAGCAGTGGAGTAGCATGCATCCCAGAGCTTTTTATGGCCACAATACATGTTTGATTTTTAAATCAATTGTTTTGACGGTATTGAAAACAATAACGTCAGTATTTCAAAGTACCCCCGATATAGAGTATACCGCTCAAGCCTACTTGAAAGCACAGTTTTTCTGCTACTGCCAGGGGATGCTTGTGAATGCATACAAAGTGAATATGCTACTGCTGTTTGTATATTATTGCTGAATGAATGAGACAAAAGAAATGTGTTGAGGGCCATGGGCCTGGAGAGAGAAGGAGTGGGGAGGAGAGGAGGAGAGATGAGGGGGTGGGTTGCATTCACTTTAGGTAAGTCTGGCACTTGGCCAAGCACCAAAGATGGAGCAACGCCCCAACATCTCAAGGAGGAGCACCAAGGATGACTCAGGGTGACTTCTGAGTATGATTTTAATCTTGACATGACAACCAAATGTAATGGAGTAGCACAAATACCACTCCACTCTCCTTTTCGACCCAGTCTAGCACAAAAGTTGAGCTGTTTCTGCTACCCATGATTCTTATCAGACTGAAAGATATAACCTTTTTGAAAATCCAGAGCTACAAAGGGTCTTTGTAAAAGCTTGCACAATGTCTTATACAGTGCCTTGCAAAAGTATTCATCCCCCTTGAAGTTTTTCCTATTTTGTTGTATTACAACCTGTAATTTAAATAGATTTTTATTTGAATTTCATGTAATGGACATACACAAAATAGTCCAAATTGGTTAAGTGAAATGAGAAAAAAATAATAATGAAACCCCCCCTGGAAAAGTGGTGGGTGCATATGTATTCACCCCCTTTGCAATGAAGCCCATAAATAAGATCTGGTGCAACCAATGACCTTCAGAAGTCACATAATTAGTTAAATAAAGTCCACCTGTGTGCAGTTAGTGTCAAATGATATGTCACATGATCTCAGTACATATACACCTGTTCTGAAAGGCCCCAGAGTCTGCAACATCACTAAGCAAGGGGCACCACCAAGCAAGCGGCACCATGAAGACCAAGGAGCTCTCCAAACAGGTCAGGGACAAAGTTGTGGAGTAGTACAGATCAGGGTTGGGTTATAAAAAAATATCAGAAACTCTGAACATCCCAAGAGCACCATTAAATCCATTATAAAATGTTTTAAAGAATATGGCACCACAACAAACCTGCCAAGAGAGTGCCGCCCACCAAAACTCACGGACCAGGGAAGAAGGCCATTGATCAGAGAGGCAACAAGGAGACCAAAGATAACCCTGAAGGAGCTGCAAGGCTCCACAGGGGAGATTTGAGTTTCTGTCCATAGGACCATTTTTAAGCAGTACACTCCACAGAGCTGGGCTTTACAGGAGAGTGGCCAGAAAACAAATAAATACGGAAACACATTTGGTGTTCGCCAAAAGGCATGTGGGAGACTCCCCAAACATATGTAAGAAGGTACTCTGGTCAGATGATACTAAAATGAAGCTTTTTGGCCATCAAGGTAAACGTTATGTCTGGCGCAAACCCAACACCTCTCATCACCCCGAGAACACCATCAGCAGGGACAGGGGAAACTGGTCAGAATTGAAGGAATGATGGATGGTGCTAAATACAGGGAAATTCTTGAGTGAAATCTGTTTCAGTCTTCCAGAGAGTATGTCTTAAAGATTGCTGTACACCAGCGGAACCCATCTAACTTGAAGGAGCTGGAGCAGTTTTGCCAAGCTTATAAAGACATACCCCAAGAGACTTGCAGCTGTAATTGCTGCAAAAGGTGGCTCTACAAAGTATTGACTTTGGGAGGGGGTGAATAGTTATGCACGCTCAAGTTTGCAGTTTTTTTGTCTTATTTTTTGTTTGTTTCACAATAAAAAAAAACATGTTACATCGTCAAAATGGTAGGCATGTTGTGTAAATCAAATGATACAAACCCTCCCAAAAAATCTATTTTAATTCCAGGTTGTAAGGCAACAAAATGTTTAAAATGCCAGGGGGGGTAAATACTTTCGCAAGCCACTGTTTTCATCCCCACTTTTTCAAAAACATATATGAACTAAAATTAATTTTCAGGTCATAAAATCTGAGATGTAACACACACACACACACACACACACACACACACACACACACCTATGAGCAGTGAAATGTCTTGCTATTACTATTTTCATAGTAATTAAAACTGAAATGTTTGAAGTTGGCATCACTTTCCTACAATACAATTTACACAGTGTCTTCATGGTAGTGTGCCAATCGTGTTTTCTTATCAAATGATCTCAGGAAGTACAAGAGTCAACAGGAACTTGTAGGAATAAACTGAGATTCGGCGATACTAGGAAGAACTTCCAAAATGGTTGTCCTGTGCATGAGGTGAAAAAGTACCCAGTTACAGGTAATTAGACGTAAAATGCATCAATATCCTGCCCTTTGCACTTGAAAACTTGATTAACCTCTGACTTTTTGGACATACTGCTTTGTGGTGTGCATAGCATCTTCATACAACTCTGTGTAATCAGTTGTTCATGTGAAATTGCTGTGCCACAATGTGTTTGACTGAAGGATGGTGAGATCATAATAATGACTGGTTACAGTTACATTGTCTTTCAGATACTGTATGTCAGTCGCTAAAGAACCACTCATAACTTCTTATATCTGCCCATGAAGGAACTTCACTGGATTTTATGCAAACTGGAAACCATATATCCTGAGGCTGCATTTATTGTAGCTGGGATTTTAACAAAGCTAATTTGAGACAAGGCTACCTAAATTCTATCAGCATATCGATTGCTGTACACCAGCGAGTAACACGCTCGACCATTGCTACTCTAACTTCCACAATGCATACAAGGCCCTCCCCCACCCTCATTTTGGCAAATCTGACCATGGCTCCATCTTGTTGCTCCCCTCCTATAGGTAGAAACTAAAACAGGAAGTGCCTGTGTTTAGGTCTATCCATCACTGTTCTGATCAATCGGATTCCACGGTTCAAGATTGCTTCGACCACGTAAACTGGGATATGTTCCGGGTAGCCTCAGATAATAACATTGATGTATACGCTGCCTCGGTGAGCGAGTTTATAAGGAAGTGTATAGGAGATGTTGTACCCACTGTGACTTAAAACCGTGGATTGCATTCGCGCAAAACTGGAAGCACGTACCACCGCATTTAATCACGGCAAGGCGACTGGAAATAAGGCAGAATACAAACAGTGTAGTTATTTCCTCCGTAAGGCAATCAAACAAGCAAAGTGTATAGAGACAAACTGGAGTCGCAATTCAACAGCTCAAACACGAGACGTATGTGGCAGGGTCTACAGACAATCACGGATTACAAAAAGAAAACCAGCACCGTCGCGGACATCGACGTCTTGCATCCAGAAAAATGTAAAACGTATTTACGTGCATTGAGGACAATGCAGTGCCACCGACGCAGTCCGCTGCCAAAGACTGTGGGCTTTCCTTCTCCGTGGTCGACGTGAGCAAAACATTTAAACATGTTAACCCTCGCAAGGTTGCCAGCTCAGACGGCATGTTTAGCCACGTCCTCAGAGCATGTGCAGACCAGCTGGCTGGTGTGTTTCCGGACATATTCAATTAATCCCTATCCCAGTCTGCTGTCCCCACATGCTTCAAGATGGCCACCGTTGTTCCTGTTCCCAAGAAAGCTAAGGTAACTGAACTAAATGACAATCGCCCCGTAGCACTCACTTCTGTCATAATGAAGTGCTTTGAGAGACTAGTCAAGGATCATATCACCTCCACCCTACCTGATACCCTAGACCCACTTCAATTTGCTTACCGCCCCATTAGGTCCACAGACGATGCAATTGCCATCACACTGCACACTGCCCTATCCCATCTGGACAAGAGGAATACCTATGTAAGAATGCTGTTCATTGACTACAGCTCAGCATTTAACACCATAGTACCCTCCAAACTCATCATTAAGCTTGAGACCCTGGGTCTTGACTCCGCCCTGTGCAACTGGGTCCTGGACTTCCTGACGGGCCACCCCCAGGTGGTGAAGGTAGGAAGCAACATCTCCACTCCGCTGATCTTCAACACAGGGTCCCCACAAGGGTGCGTTCTCAGCCCCCTCCTGTACTCCCTGTTCACCCATGACTGCATGGCCATACACGCCTCTAACTCAATCATCAAGTTTGCAGACGACACAACAGTGGTAGGCTTGATTACCAACAATGACAAGACAGCCTACAGGAAGGAGGTGAGGGCCCTCGGAGTGTGGTGTCAGGAAAATAACTTCTCACTCAATAGCAGCAAAACAAAAGAGATGATCGTGGACTTCAGGAAACAGCAAAGGGAGCACCCCTCTATCCACATCGACGGGACAGCAGTGGAGAAGTTGTAAAGTTTTAAGTTCCTCGGTGTACATATCACCAACAAACTGAAATGGTCCACACACACAGACAGTGTGGTGAAGAAGGTGCAACAGTGCCTCTTCAACCTCAGGAGGCTGAAAAAATGTGGCTTGTCACCTGAAAACCCTCACTATCTTATACAGGTGCACAATTGAGAGCATTCTGTCGGGCTGTATCACCGCCTGGTACGGCAACTGCACCGACCACAACCGCATTGGCTCTCCAGAGGGTGGTGCGGTCTGCACAACGCATCACCGGGGCCAAACTACATGCCCTCCAGGACACCTACAACACCCGATGTCACAGAAAGGCAAAAAAGATCATCAAGGACAATAACCACCCGAGTCACTGCCTGTTCACCCCGTTTCCATCCAGAAGGTGAGGTCAGTACAAGTGCATCAAAGCTGGGACAGAGAGATTGAAAAACATCTTCCATCACAAGGCCATCAGATTGTTAAACAGCCACCACTAGCACAGACAGGCGGCTGCCTACCTACAGACTTGATATCATTGGCCACTTTAATAAATGGAACACTAGTCACATTAACGATGGCACTTTAAGAATGTTTACATATCTTGCATTACTCATCTCATATGTATATAATGTATACTGTAACCTTCACTATCTATTTTTTACTATCTATTGCCGCTCTGTCACTGCTCATCCATATATTTTATACTTACATATTCTTATCCCATTTCTTTACTAGATTGTGTGTATTAGGTTTTGTTGTGGAATTGTTAGATTTTACCTGCTGCACTGTCGGATCTAGAAGCATAAGCATTTTGCTACTCTCACAATAACATCTGCATGTGACCAATAAGATTTGATTTGATTTAATTTACAACATTCATTCACAACTTCAAACAGTTTTTACTGTGTTTCCTCAGTTCTATGAGCAAAATGATGCCACTGCTTTACACCAAAGTCTAAACAAGCACAGTAGTATGGTCATTGGTCATGACTGTAATTGTTAAAATGACTATAATAAGTTCCTATTGCGAATCATATACTGGAGTTTTGGGATATAATACTGTAATTGAGAGACAATGATTATCCTTCCTTGCTTATGTCTGTGTGAACTTGTTAGTCTGGATAACGAGGGGTGTGTTATCAGGCAGACTGAGACACACACACATACACATTTGTTTACACATTTAGCAGCTCTAAACAGGGAGTCCCATCCTCTCTCTTCTCCTCTCCACTCAGAGCCATCAGACACCAGGTGAAGGTTGAGTCTGTCAGCTGATCAAATGGCTTACGTAATGAAATTGACTCAGCTCTCTCACGCTCTCTCTCTCAAAAAAAGCATCAGAACAAAAATCACCATCGCATCTCTCCTCTAATCATTTCATTGTACCTGATGTGTCACAAGCAGTGTCCTCCCTGGCTGCCTCTTTCTTGGGGGCCTTCTTCCTGTACACAATATGAGGTTTGGTGTGTTCTTCTTCATAGTGTTCTCCATTGTAGCTGTGAAGGGGCTCCACAAAAAACTCCCCTTCTGGTGACCTGAAAGTTCCAAGCTGAGGGGGATAAAAAAGGAGGAATCAGAATTGTTTGAAATAACTGCAGTAACATTGGAGCGTGGATTCGTACTGCATGGACACAGTCCAAAGCAAAGATTAGTTGAAATGCTCCTTGCCAGGGCCCCATTGGCTAGGCTTTTTTACAAAGCTATTCATTTGATGAGAATGTGTTGAAATACATGTATTTGCATGCATATTAGTAAAATGGTCCCTGAAAAAGATAGGCATCATAGGCCTCATTCTTCTCCTTTTCCCTATCAGAAAACAATGCAACTATTTTGGTTTGTTTCTTGGCACAGTTGGTAGACTTGGTGGAAGCCTTGTTGCATTTCACAAAGCACAGGCTGCACTACTAGCGAACTTGGAGGTCAAAGATACACCAGACAAGCAAAGTACAAAGCTAAGCAATGTGGAAACAGCACTCATTTCGAATTTAGATTGAGTTGGACAATGCTGCACTGGGTAATGCTACCAACCAATAGGGTGGCCCAGAGTGAACCTTATTCTCCATGAAAATGCATTTCATTGTTTATGTATGAGATTGAAACCTCAAATTAGGGAAAAGGGAATCTCATAAATATACTGTAGTTATGCTAAATGTAATGACCATCGGGAATATTCACCATTGTGCTCACATGCAAACAAGATAATGTATAACGACAACACTAAGTATTGATGTAGTTGTGGGAGCCACTCTCATTATGACGGATGATGATGACTCATGTAATATTGAAATGCAATGTGGAATTGAAATGAGAAAGTGGTTTATTCATGGTAAGTGGATATGATTCATAATTGATCAGTGTGCATATATCTACTTCTGACTGTTTCCCTGTGACTAGGTCCAGAGCAACTTACAAGACTTGGATGTATGAATTAATAGACTATAAATGCTTAATCATTTTCACCTTTTAACAGTGCATTTTATTGGCTTGAATCACACCCAGACCAACAGTAACTTAGCTTTCTTTCAATGTGAAATGATATCCACAAGCATACCAACTAGGCCTACGGTGCAGGCAAGCCCCATTTGTTTGATTAGTGATGATCTCAATGATTTTCACATCAGGCAGTTAGTTAATAACTGTTATCAATCTGTAAGTATCCCTAGGGGACTTCTCCTCAGTGGTGTAAAGTACTTTAAAGTACTACTTAAGTCGTTTTGGGGGGTATTTGTACTTTACTTTACTATTTATATTTTTGACTACTTTTACTTCACTACAGCTTAAAGAAAATGCTGTACCTTTTACTCCATGTATTTTCCCCTGACACCCAAAAGTACTCATTACATTTTGAATGCTTAGCAGGACAGAAAAATTGTCCAATACACGCACTTATCAAGAAAACATCCCTGGTAATCCCTACTGCCTCTGATCTGGCAGACTCACTAAACATGCATGCTTTGTTGGTAATTAAATACAAAAAGAAAATGGTGCCTTCTGGTTTGCTTAATATAAGGAATTTTGAATAATGTATACTTTTACTTTAGTACTTAAGTATATTTGGGCAATTACATTTACTTTTGATACTTAGGTATACTTAAAACCAATATATATATATATATATATATATATATATATATATATATATATATATATATATATATCATTTTTAATCAGCCTTTATGTAACTAGGCAAATCAGTTAAGAACAAATTCTTATTTATAATGATGGCCTTTTAGACTTTTACTCAATTTGTATATTACTGGGTGACTTTAATTTTTACTTGAGTAATTTTCTATGAAGGTATCTTTACTTTTACTCAAGTATGACAAATGGGTACTTTTTCCACCACTGCTTCGACTCCACAACGTCATGCATGCATGGAGTTTATGTTCGGAGTCGGACTGAATCGTGATGACGTCAGCACCACTGGCGCTCCCTCTTCACTATTGTGCGTAGGACGTCACCAGCGACCGGAGAAGCATGCATGCAGGGTGAATGATGGATGCAGTGGATGAACACAAGAGAGGGGACTTCTATGCTCGACGTTGTTTATCTATGCAGCTCGTTTTAGATTGTCAGGGATACAAGAGCTAACATAATGCCTTATTCTCACTAACAGTCAACAATTGCATGTTGAACACAAATCCACAAAGCTGGACAGGCAGGCTTTGTGCAGAAGTAGAAATGCACTCCGTTGCCAGGGAAATGTTCTCATGTTGCCATAGTATTATTATGTGAACAGCTGCATAGTAAACAATTGGCATTACAGTATCATATCTAGTCATACAACATGTGCGCCTATCATAGTGCAGACTTGAGAAACATTCTAGCACACTGTATCAAGGGAGGGCAACTCAAAGTGCTTGGACTCACCAACCCAGAGCAGAGACTGATGACTGCGGTGTGCTCCGTTTGAGCATTCACATGTCCTTTATAGAAGCAATGCTGATACTCCGTATCCTCCTCCGCCTCCGCCTCCGGTGTGAAATCTGTGATGTTACTATCGGTAAGTGCTCCAAGTACTGTTACAGTGTATAGCGGAGCAATAAATCCGGACTCGAGTGTCAGGTTGAGGTGATAGCTCTGTCCGAAAGCAGATATTTTGTACTGGATTGTTCGAGAGTCCCATTGATCAGAGGAGTTGCCATGGATATCGTGCACACTCCGCCGTTTCCTTTTGAAGTGCACACTCGTGGGAAAATTGTCACCGGCTTCATTCACTCGCGCCGGAGTTACAATCTCGTATGCGCCAAGCTGCTCGGACACTTTAGCTGGTGAAGAAAGCCATGGTATAACGGCTATAGCATAAGCAATGATAATAAATAATAACAATAATAATAATAATGTTATATCAGTTAATTACGTTTGCCCTGTGAAATGAAGCCATTCAAGAAACATAAGACCATTATTCATGTATTGTAAGTCATGTGCTTTGCTGATCCTGAAAAAAGTCATTCATTCTCCATCTGCCGGTTACAAAATAACACATCACAGGGTAAAAATGTTTTTGGGGCAGGTCGAAATACTTTACCTTTTCTTGAATTCAATAGCGATTTCTCCGTTGATAACACTACATTCAAACCGTCAGGGAGAAATAGCAGAAACCCTAGTCCCCAAAACAGCACATGCATGATTGTCCACGTTAAGTAGAGAGCAGCACCCCCGAATACAAGTATTCCTCTTGCACACAGCTGCTCCGGTCACTCGGGCTTTCCAACGTATTCCAACTCTCAAGTGCTTGTGCATCTGCCACATCCAAATCGATTATGCGTGACTCTTGGTTGCTGGGGGGTTTCTCACCGGTAACGTGCGTTGGGTCGTGAGCGGTTCGCGGATCCCCTGGCGAACATGCATACTGCAGAGAGAGGGGCCGGTTGTAGGCTACAGACAGACAACTATGGTGGGCTACACTGCAGGCACCAGACTGCCGATGTTGGGGCGGGTTTAGTGAAAAGGTAGGCTACATTACTGGAGCACGCCCCTCAACCAAGCCACTCCCGTTTCTTAGAGAGTGACTTGACAGACATAATTGACTTATTATTGTGGTATCACTGCAATTACTTGAGAAACATCTTCAATTATGATTGCTGGCGGTGGTGTTGCAGTTCTCCATGAAGAAACCATGAAGGTAGTAGCTGGATAAGCAATGAGAAATGTCAACATTTGAGTTAAAAATACATTATAATGGCATAATTGACTGTTAATGATAGTCACTTTATTAGGCTACATCCTCCTCCTGACATTAGCCTACATTGGGTCCTTTGTATAGACACCGCAGTTAAGCTCAAAGGGCTTCAAGCTACTCCACATGAAGCCTACTCGGGCTATTCTACAGATTATACCTCACTCACTGTGTCTTCACAAATGAGGATTGGGGGATCTTTACATTTAGAATTGAAAGTAATTGAGTTCTTTAAATGTCTTCCCCAACTCTCTCTCTCTCGCTCACACACACACACACACACACACACACACACACACACACACACACACACACACACACACACACACACACACACATCATCATATTATGCAAAGACACAGTTTGTTCTTCAACATTATCATACGTGAAAGATAAGTAGCCTAGAAGGCTCTGTCAATAAAATAGGATATGAAGAAATACGTTTTCACCAGGCAGTCATATTCTTGAGATTAAAACTAGTCTAAATATCCTTGTTACAACACAAACCAGGGCTAGAAGTACGCATTTCACTGGTCTCCTCCTCAGAGACCTTAGGTAGTGATAAATGTTAGCAGGTGGGACGTTACAGCTCATTTCTTTGGTACAATCAACACACATGACCATTAGAACCATTAACATGGTTTGCAGGTGCCCACCTATGTCACACCCTGACCTTAGAGAGCCGTTTTATTTCTCTATTTGGTGAGGTCAGGGTGTGATGTGGGGTGGGCATTCTATGTTTTGTATTTCTTTGGTTTTGGCCGAGTGTGGTTCCCAATCAGATGCAGCTGTCTATCGTTGTCTCTGATTGAGAATCATACTTAGGTAGCCTGTTTTCCCATCTATGTTGTGGGATCTTGTTTTTTTGTTAGCTCTGTGAAGCCGGCAGAACGTGACATTCATTATTCCTTTTGTTGTTTTTGTTTGGTGTTCTGAGTATTAAAGATCATGAACACTTACCACGCTGCACCTTGGTCTACTTCTTCAGACGAACGTTACAACCTAAAACAATAGCCCCATAGGAAATGGATGTGGTAGGCTCAGAAAAACACACATTATAGCAAGGGATTTTTAGATTGAAAACAGGCAAACAAAATTATGATAGCCAACTAGCTTGTACAAGTTCAAGCCTCTATTGATTCTTTTTATAAATCATTACTTGTCTTCTAAATGATGACAAAATCTGTTTAATAATCTGACTCAATAGATCTCAACTTCCATCATTAGATACTATAGATACATTAGATACATGCTTTGTTAAGCCAATCTGGGACCAAAGTCCTTTACATGTACATAAACTCAGAAAAAAAAGAAACATCCCTTTTTCAGGCCACTTTCTTTCAAAGATAATTCGTAAAAATCCAAATAGCTTCACAGATTCATTGTAAAGGATTTAAACACTGTTTCCCATGCTTGTTCAATGAATCATAAACAATTAATGAACATGCACCTGAGGAACGGTCGTTAAGACACTAACAGCTAACAGGCAATTAAGGTCACAGTTCTGAAAACTTAAGGACCCTAAGGAGACCATTCTACTGACTCTGAAAAACTCCAAAAGAAAGATGCCCGGTGTCCCTGCTCATCTGCGTGAACATGCCTTAGGCATGCTGCAAGGAGGCATGAGGACCGCAGATGTGGCCAGGGCAATAAATTGCAATGTCCGTACTGTGAGACACCTAAGATAGCGCTACAGGAAGATAGGACGGACAGCTGATCGTCCTCGCAGTGGCAGACCACGTGTAACAACACCTGCACAGGATCGATACATCCGAACATCACACCTGCGGGACGCACAATCACTCCATCAGTGCTCAGACTGTCTGCAAAATAGGCTGAGAAAGGCTGGACTGAGGGCTTGTAGGCCTGTTGTAAGGCAAGTCCTCACCAGACATCACAGGCAACAACATCACCTATGGGAACAAACCACCGTCGCTGAACCAGACAGGACTGGCAAAAAGTGCTCTTCACTGACGAGTCGCAGTTTTGTCTCACCAGGGTTGATGGTCGGATTTGCGTTTATCGTCGAAGGAATGAGCATTACACCGAAGTCTGTACCATGGAGCGGGATCGATTTGGAGGTGGATGGTCCGTCATAGTCTGGGGCGGTGTGTCACAGCATCATCGGACTGAGCTTGTTGCTATTGCAGGCAATCTCAACGCTGTGCGTTACAGGGAAGACATCCTCGTCCCTCATGTGGTACCCTTCCTGCAGGCTCATCCTGATATGACCCTCCAGCATGACAATACCACCAGCCATACTGCTCGTCCTGTGCATGATTTCCTGCAAGACAGGAATGTCAGTGTTCTGCCATGGCCAGTGAAGAGCCCGGATTTCAATCCCATTGAGCACATCTGGGACTTGTTGGATCGGCGGGTGAGGGCTAGGGTCATTCCACCCAGAAATGGCTGGGAACTTGCAGGTGCCTTGGTGGAAGAGTGGGGTAACATCTCACAGCAAGAACTGGCAAATCTGGTGCTGTCCATTAGGAGGAGATGCACTGCAGTACTTAATGCAGCTGGTGGCCACACCAGATACTGACTGTTACTTTTGATTTTGACCCTACCCCCTTTTGTTCAGGGACACATTATTCAATTTCTGTTAGTCACATGTCTGTGGAACTTGTTCAGGTTATGTCTCAGTTGTTGGATCTTGTTATGTTCATACAAATATTTACACATGTTAAGTTTGCTGGAAATAAATGCAGTTGACAGTGAGAGGACTTTTCTTTTTTTGCTGTTGTTAACGACAGATTTAAAAAAATACTTACAATCTCTCTAAACATGCTGTAGTAAAACAGGAACCATGACCCCTCTAGATCTTCTTGCTGTGTTGGACTTATGAACAGACAGTTAAACACACTATTATTAAAATGCACTGTGGGCCCAGTACAGTGGTGGATCCTACATCCAGTAACATTAACCCCTTTAAATGTAACCCATCAGTTACAATTATCCCTTTCCCAGAACTCTCCATAAACCTTTTTACAACAGGGGTCTTGGTGAAGATATAAATATCTATATTGCCACAAGGCATCACATTCAGCTTTAAATACAATGTTGGTGGTGCAGTTGACTTGGTGGTTGGTAGTTGACTTTGCGGTTGACAGTTGACTTGGTTGTTGACAGTTGACTTGGTGGTTAGTAGTTGACTTGGTGGTTGGCAGTTGACTTGGTTGTTGACAGTTGACCTGGTGGTAGGCAGTTTTTGTATTTGCATTTATTAGGGATCCCCATTAGCTGATGCTGATTCTACTGATTCAGTTACCTGATGTGGAATAGAGTTCCATGAAGTAGTACTGTGCACCTCACATAGTCTGTTCTGGAATTGAGGACTGTGAAGAGACCTTGTGGGATATGCACTAGTGTCTGAGCGGTGTGCTAGTATTTTAAACAGACAGCTCGGTACATTCAGCTTGTCAACACCTCTTACAAAAACAAGTGATGATGAAGTCAATCTCTCTTCCACTTTGAGCCATGAGAGATTGACATTGTTATGGTGCGTGAATGAGGACCCAAAAGCGAATTAACAAACAGAGTACTTTAATGACGAACATACGTGGGCTCAGATGGACAGGTAGATTCCGACAGGACAGGACAAGGTTGCAGCACACACGATGATAGTCTGGTTCAGGCATGAGACACATAAACAAACAAACAAACAAGAATCCGACAAGGACAGGAGCAGAAACAGAGACAGATATAGGGACCTAATCAGAGGGAAAAAAGGGAACAGGTGGGGAACGGGGTGAATGGGTAATTAGGAGGAGACAAGGCACAGCTGGGGAAAAGAGGGGGAGAAAAGGTAACATAACAACGACCAGCAGAGGGAGACAGGGTGAAGGGAAAGGACAGAGACAAGACAACATGACAGTACCCCCCCACTCACCGAGCGCCTCCTGGCGCACTCGAGGAGGAAGCCTGGCGGCAACGGAGGAAATCATCGATCAGCGCACGGTCCAGCACGTCCCGAGAGGGAACCCAACTCCTCTCCTCCGGACCGTACCCCTCCCAATCAACAAGGTACTGGTGACCACGGCCCCGAGGACGCATGTCCAAAATCCTGCGGACCCTGTAGATGGGTGCGCCCTCGACAAGGATGGGGGGGGGGGGGGGGAAGACGAGCGGGGGCGCGAAGAACGGGCTTGACACAGGAGACATGGAAGACCGGGTGGACGCGACGAAGATATCGCGGCAGAAGAAGTCGCACTGCGACAGGGTTAATGATTTGAGAGATACGGAATGGACCAATGAACCGCGGGGTCAACTTGCGAGAAGCCGTCTTAAGGGGAAGGTTCTGAGTGGAGAGCCAAACTCTCTGACCGCGACAATATCTAGGGCTCTTCGTTCTACGCTTATTAGCAGCTCTCACAGTCTGCGCCCTATAACGGCAAAGTGCAGACCTGACCCTCTTCCAGGTGCGCTCGCAACGTTGGACAAAAGCCTGAGCGGAGGGGACGCTGGACTCGGCGAACTGAGATGAGAACAACGGAGGCTGGTACCCGAGGCTACTCTGAAAAGGAGATAGCCCGGTCGCAGACGAAGGAAGCGAGTTGTGGGCGTATTCTGCCCAGGGGAGCTGTTCTGACCAAGACGCAGGGTTGCGAAAAGAAAGACTGCGTAAGATGCGACCAATAGTCTGATTGGCCCGTTCTGCTTGACCGTTAGACTGGGGGTGAAAGCCGGAAGAGAGACTGACGGAAGCCCCAATCAAACGGCAAAACTCCCTCCAAAATTGAGACGTGAATTGCGGACCTCTGTCCGAAACGACGTCTGACGGAAGGCCATGAATTCTGAAAACATTCTCGATGATGATTTGTGCCGTCTCTTTAGCAGAAGGAAGCTTAGCAAGGGGAATGAAATGAGCCGCCTTAGAGAACCTATCGACAACCGTAAGAATAACAGTCTTCCCCGCTGACGAAGGCAGTCCGGTGACAAAATCTAAGGCGATGTGAGACCACGGTCGAGAGGGAATAGGAAGCGGCCTGAGACGGCCGGCAGGAGGAGAGTTACCGGACTTAGTCTGCGCGCAGACCGAACAAGCAGCCACGAAACGACGCGTGTCATGCTCCCGGGTGGGCCACCAGAAACGCTGGCGAATGGAAGCAAGCGTACCCCGAACGCCAGGGTGACCGGCTAACTTGGCAGAGTGAGCCCACTGAAGAACGGCCAGACGAGTAGGAACGGGAACGAAAAGAAGGTTCCTAGGACAAGCGCGCGGCGACGGAGTTTGAGTGAGTGCTTGCTTTACCTGCCTCTCAATTCCCCAGACAGTCAACCCGACAACACGCCCCTCAGGGAGAATCCCCTCGGGGTCAGTGGAGGCTACTGAAGAACTGAAGAGACGAGACAAAGCATCAGGCTTGGTGTTCTTAGAGCCCGGACGATAAGAAATCACGAACTCGAAACGAGCGAAAAACAGCGCCCAACGCGCCTGACGCGCATTAAGTCGTTTGGCAGAACGGATGTACTCAAGGTTCCTATGGTCAGTCCAAACGACAAAAGGAACGGTCGCCCCCTCCAACCACTGTCGCCATTCGCCTAGGGCTAACCGGATGGCGAGCAGTTCGCGGTTACCCACATCATAGTTACGTTCCGACGGCGACAGGCGATGAGAAAAATACGCGCATGGGTGGACCTTGTCGTCAGAGAGGGAGCGCTGAGAAAGGATGGCTCCCACTCCCACCTCTGACGCGTCAACCTCGACAACGAACTGTCTAGAGACGTCAGGTGTAACAAGGATAGGAGCGGATGTAAAACGATTCTTGAGGAGATCAAAAGCTCCCTGGGCGGAAACGGACCACTTAAAGCACGTCTTGACAGAAGTAAGGGCTGTGAGAGGAGCTGCCACCTGACCGAAATTACGGATGAAACGACGATAGAAGTTCGCGAAGCCGAGAAAGCGCTGCAGCTCGACGCGTGACTTAGGGACGGGCCAATCAATGACAGCTTGGACCTTAGCGGGATCCATCTTAATGCCTTCAGCGGAAATAACAGAACCGAGAAATGTGACGGAGGAGGCATGAAAAGTGCACTTCTCAGCCTTCACGAAAAGACAATTCTCTAAAAGGCGCTGGAGGACACGTCGAACGTGCTGAACATGAATCTGGAGTGACGGTGAAAAAATCAGGATATCGTCAAGGTAAACGAAAACAAAGATGTTCAGCATGTCTCTCAGGACATCATTGACTAATGCCTGAAAGACAGCTGGAGCGTTAGCGAGGCCGAAAGGAAGAACCCGGTATTCAAAGTGCCCTAACGGAGTGTTAAACGCCGTCTTCCACTCGTCCCCCTCCCTGATGCGCACGAGATGGTAAGCGTTACGAAGGTCCAACTTAGTGAAAAACCTGGCTCCCTGCAGGATCTCGAAGGCTGAAGACATAAGAGGAAGCGGATAACGATTCTTCACTGTTATGTCATTCAGCCCTCGATAATCTATGCAGGGGCGCAGAGACCCGTCCTTCTTCTTGACAAAAAAAAACCCCGCTCCGGCGGGAGAGGAGGAGGGGACTATGGTACCGGCGTCAAGAGCTACAGACAAATAATCTTCGAGAGCCTTACGTTCGGGAGCCGACAGAGAGTATAGTCTACCCCGGGGGGGGGTGGTTCCCGGAAGGAGATCAATACTACAATCATACGACCGGTGTGGAGGAAGAGAGGTGGCCCTGGACCGACTGAACACCGTGCGCAGATCGTGATATTCCTCCGGCACCCCTGTCAAATCACCAGGCTCCTCCTGTGAAGAAGAGACAGAGGAAACAGGAGGGATAGCAGACATTAAACATTTCACATGACAAGAGACGTTCCAGGAGAGGATAGAATTACTAGACCAATTAATGGAAGGATTATGACAAACTAGCCAGGGATGGCCCAAAACAACAGGTGTAAAAGGTGAACGAAAAATTAAAAAAGAAATGGTTTCACTATGATTACCAGAAACAGTGAGGGTTAAAGGTAGCGTCTCACGCTGAATCCTGGGGAGAGGACTACCATCCAGGGCGAACAAGGCCGTGGGCTCCTTTAACTGTCTGAGAGGAATGTCATGTTCCCGAGCCCAGGTCTCGTCCATAAAACAGCCCTCCGCCCCAGAGTCTATTAAGGCACTGCAGGAAGCTGACGAACCGGTCCAGCGTAGATGGACCGACAAGGTAGTGCAGGATCTTGAAGGAGAGACAGGAGTAGTAGCGCTCACCAGTAGCCCTCCGCTTACTGACGAGCTCTGGCCTTTTACTGGACATGAAGTGGCAAAATGACCAGCGGAACCGCAATAGAGACAGAGGCGGTTGGTGATTCTCCGTTCCCTCTCCTTAGTCGAGATGCGGATACCTCCCAGCTGCATGGGCTCAGCACCCGAGCCGGCAGAGGAAGATGGTAGTGATGCGGAGAGGGAGGCGACGGAGAGCGCGAGCTCCTTTCCACGAGCTCGGTGACGAAGATCAACCCGTCGCTCAATGCGAATAGCGAGTTCAATCAAGGAATCCACGCTGGAAGGAACCTCCCGGGAGAGAATCTCATCCTTTACCTCTGCGCGGAAACCCTCCAGAAGACGAGCGAGCAAGGCCGGCTCGTTCCAGCCACTGGAGACAGCAAGAGTGCGAAACTCAATAGAGTAGTCTGTTATGGATCGATTGCCTTGACATAGGGAAGACAGGGCCCTGGAAGCCTCCTCCCCAAAAACAGATCGATCAAAAACCCGTATCATCTCCTCCTTAAAGTCTTGATACTGGTTAATACACTCAGCCCTTGCCTCCCAGATTGCCGTGCCCCACTCACGAGCCCGTCCAATAAGGAGAGATATGACGTAGGCGACACGAGCAGTGCTCCTGGAGTAAGTGTTGGGCTGGAGAGAAAACACAATATCACACTGGGTGAGGAACGAGCGGCATTCAGTGGGCTCCCCAGAGTAACACGGCGGGTTATTGATTCTGGGCTCCGGAGATTCGAAAGCCCTGGAAGTGGCCGGTGGATCGAGGCGGAGATGGTGAACCTGTTCTGTGAGGTTGGAGACTTGGGTGGCCAGGGTCTCAACGGCATGTCGAGCAGCAGACAATTCCTGCTTGTGTCTGCCTAGCATCGCTCCCTGGATCTCGACGGCTGAGTGGAGAGGATCCGAAGTCGCTGGGTCCATTCTTGGTCGGATTCTTCTGTTATGGTGCGTGAATGAGGACCCAAAAGCGAATTAACAAACAGAGTACTTTAATGACGAACATACGTGGGCTCAGATGGACAGGTAGATTCCGACAGGACAGGACAAGGTTGCAGCACACACGATGATAGTCTGGTTCAGGCATGAGACACATAAACAAACAAACAAACAAGAATCCGACAAGGACAGGAGCAGAAACAGAGACAGATATAGGGACCTAATCAGAGGGAAAAAAGGGAACAGGTGGGGAACGGGGTGAATGGGTAATTAGGAGGAGACAAGGCACAGCTGGGGAAAAGAGGGGGAGAAAAGGTAACATAACAACGACCAGCAGAGGGAGACAGGGTGAAGGGAAAGGACAGAGACAAGACAACATGACAGACATGCATGTCATTAATATTAGCTCTTAGTGTATTTTTAATGGCCAGCCGTGCTGCCCTGTTCTGAGCCAACTGCAATTTTCCCAAGTCCCTCTTTGTGGCACCTGACCACACTACTGAACAGTAGTCTAGGTCTGACAAAACTAGGGCCTGTAGGACCTGCCTTGTTGATAGTGTTGTTAAGAAGGCTGAGCAGCGTTTTATTATGGACAGACTTCTCCCCATCTTAGCTACTGTTGTATCAATATTTTTTGAGCATGACAGTTCACAATCCAGGGTTACTTCAAGCAGTTTAGTCACCTCAACTTGCTAAATTTCCAAATTATTCATAATGAGACATAGTTGAGGTTTAGCGTTTAGTGAATGATTTGTCCCAAATACAATGCTTATAGTTTTTGAAATATTTAGGACTACCTTATTCCTTGCTACCCATTCCAAAACTAACTGCAGCGTTTTGTTAAGTGGTGCAGTCATTTCAGTGGCTGTAGTAGCTGACGTGTATAATGTTGAGTCATCCGCATACATAGACACACTGGCCTTACTCAAAGCCAGTGGGATGTCGTTAGTAAAGTTTGAAAAAAGCAAGGGGCCTAAACAGCTACCCTGGGGAATTCCTGATTGTACCTGGATTATGTTTGAGAAGCTTCCATTAAGGAACAGCCTCTGTGTTCTGTTAGACAAGTAACTCTTTATCCACATTATAGCAGGGGGTGTAAATCCATAACACATATGTTTTTCCAGCAGCAGATTATGATCGATAATGTGAAAAGGATTTTGTTTTTGTCATTGTGCTGTTCTGAAGAGGCTGTTCAGTTATTCTTAATGCACAGTCAGTGGACAGTCACTGAGGTCAATGGAGCCTGGCCTGGCGTGCAGGGACAGTAACAGGCATCTGACAGCATACAGAGGGCAGCCTCCTCATGACAGTGTAAACTTCACTTCCCCTCCAGTTCTGATGACAGGCGATAAGGACTGGAAAGCTTGAATGGTGGCTAAATCCTGGCCTGGGGTTTCAAAGAAACATAATTGCTATGCTTTTAACATCCCCTCCCTCGCCTTATGACTAACTTCCTTGGCGTACTGAACTTGTCTTCATTATTGGGCGAGGTCCATGTGTGCTGTTTCTTTACTATTATTTAACTAGGCAAGTCAGTTAAGAACAAATTCTTATTAACAATGACAGCCTAGTAACACTGGGTTAACTGCCTTGTTCAGGGGAAGAAGGGCAGATTTTTACCTTGTCAGCTCAGAGATTTGATCTAGCAACCTTTCGGTTACTGGCCCAATGCTCTAACTACTAGGCTACCTGCCGTTGTGATTTGTCATCCATAGTATTCAGTGCTTAGCAGTTCTTCTGTTTGTTGGTTTTATACAAATAGGGCTGATAGGAGAATATGCATTGACACATGGCTATATGCTGCTGCCTACATTACATCTTTGTATGAGGCACAAGGCTCTAACCTCAGTAGCCTCGTTGTCCTTTCTAGCTGGGATCCTGTCAGGGGACAGTTGTTGAGAAATACACTGGTCTCTCTTTACTACTGTGACACACCTGGGGGTATTGACTTTTTCATATAATATTATTCTCTGTGAGAAAATGGTACATGGCCTTTCCTCAGAACCGCCAAGTTGAATGGAACGGAGTCAAACGTGGTTTCCAAACTTTCCAAATGTTTGATGTGTTTGATAACATTAAATGTATTCTGGTCCAGTCATTACAATGAGCCCGTACTCCTATAGCTTCTCGCACCAGCCTCCTCTGGTCTGGACACTGCCCAAGTAGTAGTGCAGCGCTCATTGGGTCTTTCCTAAATTTTAATGCTTCCCAGATATCGAAGTTGCCTATGGATTGGCGAAAATAGCAACATGCTAAAGCTCATATTTATCAAAAAATGACCATGTAATTTCAACAACAAAAAATGTGTGATGACGTTACATCAACATGGTAAACTGATTTAATTGGCAAAAAGTCTTAAGGGAATTTCTTATTTTTTTCACAAAACTTTTAACTAAAATCTAATGACATGATGACATTTGTTGTTGATTTCATGTTGAATTCACTTTAGTTGACAACTCTACCCAATGTAAATTAAAGCTAGAGTTTTGAAACTGCATCTGTACCCAGTGGGATTGGATGTGCAACACACTAAAAAAGCCTCCAGCTGCGTAGTCTCCAACTTACAAAAACCTCTCAACACTTCTCCAAATCCTCTGTTTACATGTCCAGTAGGGCAAATGAAGACTGAGTCATTATTCTCCTGCTGAAGGTTTCAGAGGGCATGTATTATTTCATAACATCATAACATGGACACAGTGGACTGTGGAGCTGTGGTGTGGTGGTGGTGACAGGAGGTGGGGAGGGGTGTAACACCGCAGTTTGGAGACAGCACATCCAAGCACCCTGTTTGACTCGAAATGGATGTGACAGACCACTTCGGGGAAAGTAGTAGTATCAGTTCTGTATGTCATCAGTTAGCAGCACTGGGCCTGTTCCCCCTCTCACTTGTTGTCCCATGCTTAATAAAAGGACAACACGATGACCTAATCACTCTCAGCTGTGAGAGGAATTGAAAAGATAACCTAACACCCTTTCCAGCCCAAGCCAGTGTATTGATATGAGGCAGCTGGAGAAGGAGTGTGAGTGTAAGAGAAAGAGAGAGGGAGTATTGGGAGGCGTGGGGTTATCAGCACCTTTCCTCTAGCCTTTATTTTAGATTCCTTACTCCAAAAAACACTGGATGTCAAGAGGAGTAAAAGGAATACAACAGAAACAGTGTTATTTTTCTCTGATCCTTTGATTGGGCGCCAAACATGGGACTGCAGATGGGAATTAGCTGCTAGCTAAGTCTTCTCTCAAGTGTACTGAGACTAATGTTTTTGTCCCTGCTCAAAAAATTGGCCCTGCTCAAATAAACTTAATAAATCAATCAAATAAATACAGTGTGATAATTTGTCCTAAATGAATTATCGTTGTGAGCACTGTGTGTTCTGTTTCTCATGCCAGATCAGCTCCCGAGTGGCGCAGCGGTCTAAGGCACTACATCTCAGTGCTAGAGGTGTCACTACAGACCCTGGTTTGATCCCGGGATGATTCACAACCAGCCGTGATCGGGAGTACCATAGGGCGGTGCACAATTGGCTCAGCGCTGTCTGGGTTAGGGGAGGGTTTGGACTGACTTGACTAGTTAAAGAAAGGTTCAATAAAAATACGTCAAAGTCGGGTAGTTTAGAGGACCACATCGTTCTTATCCTCAATAATTTAACTCCATAATACAGAAGTGATGCTTCTAAACTTTAAAAATGCATTGTAGTGTCTAAGACATTTTATTTCCATCGTCTCTTGAATGAACTTAACTAGATGAAGTCAGTGCAGTGTCTAATACATCATTTTAATTCCAGTGTGTCTTGAATGACCTTAACAAGATGAAGACAGCACAGACCTGAACTGAGCATCACAGTAAACAGGGTGTGTACAGTACAGGAGCGGTTGGAGGGGCACAGGGTTCTCTTTAAACCCACAAATCCTGCTTATTTTTTCCCCCGCTGCTCTAGCTGCCTGGGCCCTGCTCCTTTGTTATATTAGATATAGTTTAGTGTTCTGGGTCAGGGGCTCTATTCTGTAGCTGTCAAGGCCTGGAGAATAAGCTGGCCTGGGTCCCGCTGGCAGCCCCACTGTGTCAGGGCCCGAAAGGGACCGCCAGGGGCCGACAGGGACCACCAGGGACCGACAGGCTTACTGCAGATGACAGTTGCACAGCAGTGTGCACGGGGCCCCCGCTGGATGGGAGGGAACAAAACACAATAGAAATTATGACCTTTCCAAGTCCAACCAATGCTCATGTCACACTTAGAGTGTTCACTTAAAAGTAAGAAGAAAGTAGAAAAAAAGTTTCCGGTATGTAGTGTAGCTGCACATAAACCATTTTCACTGTTGATGGCTTGAACACTTTTGACCTTGTGCAAGACTTGTAATTGTAACAGTCGTAACAGTCTTATAAAACAACATTGAGTTCAATAGTGTCAACTGGATGGGAGCCATTGATGGGAAGAGTAGCCGCATAGACAGTCTGTTGAAGTGACTGCCCTTGACCAGCACAAAAACATCCAACTGTTCAGGGAAGTCAGGAACCAATACACACAGTCAGTCAGGAATTTGCATCCTGTAGCTCTAACTCCAAAAAGTTCTGGGACACTGTAAAGTCCATGGAGAACAGGAGTACCTCCTCCCAGCTGCCCACTGCACTGAGGCTAGGCGACAAGGTCACCACTGATAAATCCATGATAATCGAACATTTCAATAAGCATTTCTCTACGACTGGCCATGCTTTCCTCCTGGCTACCCCAACCCCGGCCAACAGCTCCGCACCCCTCGCAGCTACTTGCCCGAGCCTCCCCAGCTTCTCCTTTACCCAAATTCAGAACACAGATGTTCTGAAAGAGCTGCAAAACCTGAACTCGTACAAATCAGCTAGACAATCTCTTCAAAGGGGGTGACACTCTAGACCCAAACTGTTACAGACCTATATCCATCCTGCCCTGCCTTTCTAAAGTATTTGAAAGCCAAGTTAATAAACAGATCACTGATAATTTCGAATCCCACTGTACCTTCTCCACTGTGCAATCTGGTTTCCGAGCTGGTCACAGGTACACCTCAACCACGCTCTAGGTACTAAACAATATCATAACCACCATCGATAAAAGACAGTACTGTGCTGCCGTCTTCATCGACCTGGCCAAGCCTTTTGACTCTATCAATCATCATATTCTTATTGGCAGTCTCAATAGCCTTGGTTTCTCAAATGACTGCCTCGCCTGGTTCACCAACTACTTCGCAGATAGAGTTCAGTGTGTAAAATCGGAGGGCCTGTTGTCCGGACCTCTGGCAGTCTCTAGGGGGTACCACAGGGTTCAATTCTTGGGCCGACTCTTTTCTCCATATATATCAACGATGTTGCTCTTGCTGCGGGTGATTCCGTGATCCACCTCTACGCAGACGACACCATTCTGTATACATCTGGCACTTCTTTGGACACTGTGCTAACTGACCTCCAAACGAGCTTCAATGCCATACAACACTCCTTCCGTGGCCTCCAACTGCTCTTAAATGCTAGCCAAACCAAATGCATGCTTTTCAACCGTTTGCTGCCCGCACCCGCCCGCCCGACTAGCATCACTACTCTGGACAGTTCTGACCTAGAAAATGTGGACAACTACAAATACCTAGGTGTCTGGCTAGACTGTAAACTCTCCTTCCAGACTCATATCAAACATCTCCAATCCAAAATCAAATCTAGAATCAGCTTTCTATTTCACAACAAAGCCTCCTTCAGTCACACCCCCAAACTTACCCTAGTAAAACTGACTATCTTACCGATCCTCGAC
Organism: Oncorhynchus mykiss; assembly: GCF_013265735.2. Lineage (NCBI taxonomy): Eukaryota > Metazoa > Chordata > Actinopteri > Salmoniformes > Salmonidae > Oncorhynchus > Oncorhynchus mykiss. The sequence goes on from NC_048581.1 coordinate 71,108,898, forward strand.
TTCAGCGATGTCATCTACAAAATAGCTTCCAATACTCTACTCAGCAAATTTGATGCAGTCTATCACAGTGCCATCCGTTTTGTTACCAAAGCGCCTTATACCACCCACCACTGAGACCTGTATGCTCTAGTCGGCTGGCCCTCGCTACATATTCGTCGCCAGACCCACTGGCTCCAGGTCATCTACAAGTGCATGCTAGGTAAAGCTCCGCCTTATCTCAGCTCACTGGTCACGATAACAACACCCACCCGTAGCACGCGCTCCAGCAAGTATATCTCACTGGTCATCCCCAAAGCCAACACCTCATTTGGCCGGCCTTTCCTTCCAGGTCTCTGCTGCCAGTGACTGGAATGAATTGCAAAAATCGCTGAAGCTGGAGACTTACATTTCCCTCACTAACTTTAAACATCAGCTATCTGAGCAGCTTACCGATCGCTGCAGCTGTACATAGTCCATCTGTAAATAGCCCACCCAATCTATCTACCTATTCCCGATATTGTTTTTATTTACTTTGCTGCTCTTTTTCACACCAGTATCACTACTTATACACCATCATCTGCTCATCATCATCTGCTCATCTACCACTCCACTTCTACCACTTAATCTGCTAAATTGTAATTACTTTTCTACTATGGCCTATTTACTGCCATATCTCCTCATGCCATCTGCACACACTTTATATAGACTTTATTTTTTTCCTCTCTATTGTGTTATTGACTGTACGCTTGTTTATTCCATGTAACTATGTGTTGTTTCTGACGCACTGCTTTGCTTTATCTTGGCCAGGTCGCAGTTGTAAATGAGAACTTGTTCTCAACTAGCTTACCTGGTTAAATAAAGGTGAAATAAAAATAAATAAAAAGTGGGCAGGGATACCATGTCTTAGCCTAATCTTTCAGAGTGCCCACTGGATCTGCTGAATTACTGCTCACAAAGGAATGTCTCTTTCCCAAATCAGACTTTTTGAATTCAATGTGGCCTGATAATGTGATTATGGTATTAACCCCGCAGGGTGAGTGGCACCAAGTGACGGCTGTGACTGACAGCGTGAAAGCTCCCAAACATGTTACTATCACATCCAACCGCATGGGCTGCCAGGAACCTGGCCCGCTGTTAATGCTGTAACTTTAATGCAATTTCTTTACAGTTAAAAAGACTAGAATTAAGTCAAACTGAAGTTTGGCACAATCACTTTTTGTGTCCGATGACAATGCAGTGATGCAAAGTGGGGGATCATTGTTTCATTGGCTGGAAGAATTGATAAGAGAACAAGGATGCTATTGGTCAAAACCATGCAGTATTTGTATGTTAAACAGTTTTTCATTCCATGGAGGTGATGAACCACAGATATTTAACTCTTAAACTATAAACAGCACAGCTTGGCATATTCAAAAAGCATAGAATTTTGGCCTGTCCCAGACACGTGCACAGATAGAGATCTAGGGGTTCCTGAGCACCTGCCCTTTTGCCCTCCTATGAGAAAGGTGCCCTTTTAGATTTTACTTTTGGTTAAAAAAAAATCTTATTTTAAATGTTAAGAATTGCCCTTCTAGCTACTTTCTCATTTTTGAATCTAGGAAAATCCCCCCTGAAAATTCCCCTGCAGGTTTTTTAACCATTCAAACACAGTGGTGTTAATAACACAAAGTTTGGTTTGATTTGATTTAAAGGCCACATCACCTAACTGCTGTCACGTCTACTCCCGCTCCTCCCCTCCAGCGTTCGAAGTCGCCGTCTTACTAACCACTGGTCCTGGCATTCGTCATTACACGCACCTGCACGTCATCATTAGGTACACCTGCACTCCATCACTTCACTGATGACCTCCCCTCCCCTTTATCTGCCATTCTCCAGGCAATATTGACTATGTGTTTCATGTGTGTATGCTACTCGTGGTTCAGGTCCATGAGCCGTTTATTATTAAACTCGCCACTTGCTTCCCAGCGTCCACGTTACAGAATATTGCCTCACCAAATGGAATCAGCAGTAAATCCGAACATCTCACAGATGGTCGACTAACAGGATACTTACTTTGTAAGTCCCACGACCAGCTGCATGGCGCAACTGGGGTCGGCTATGGAAGAGGTTCTTTGCAGTCTTCAACGTTTCGAACATGCCCTCTTCCACCAGTCGAGCCTGCACATCAGTCCATTCAGCAGTTCGCCCAGGTCAGTGATGCCCATTTGTCCCTCCCGGGTAAATATGAAGGAACCCCATCTAAATGTCGTGGCTTCCTACTCCAGTGCTCCCTCTATTTAGATGAGAGCCCCCACCACTGAGAGGTCCAAGGTTGCCACGGTTATTTCTCTGCTGACTGGGCGGGCGTTGGAGTGGACTACGGCCGTCTGGGAGAGAGGAGAGGAGCTGGCTTCGTATGAGGGCTTCTTGGCTCTGTTAAAAGACTAATCTAACATTCCTGCATCCCCAATGACATTGTCACCGTGGCGGGCTAACCGAGGAGGGTTTGCAGAGGGCCATCTCACACTGCTGAGGTGAGTTATTTCCTGACAATGCACTGTCTGTTGTGTGTTAATGCCTCCATATTGTCTCTGTGCATGGTGCAGTGCAGTCACCTCTATAACCACTTCAGGCTGAACTCAAACAAAGTCAACACATCTGAAATATAGTACAGGATCCTACCTCTGCCTCTGTACTGTAGCTGGCTGCCCTCATAGACCTGCATTCAATTTATACTCAGTGAGAAACAAACTTGAGCATCACACAGTAAAACATCAGAACTCCATCCTAAAACATTGTAATATCTTAAACAATAAAGCTTTATTATAGAGAGAAAGGCCAGTGATGCAATATGTACAGCATGAATTGGAGGCAGCAGTCCAGTTTCAGCCACTGCCTTGGTGAGGTATTGACTTGTGGATTTAAGTTGAAAACACAGCTGTGAGGAGGAACAATGTCTGCATTGGTGGTGTGCTCTCGTTCCCCCGCGCTCCCAGAGGCATTGGCATGCTGACCACAGCTCCTCTTCTGTATACATTTCTGTTTAGGAATGGATGGCTTAGGATATTTCCTGTACCTCCGATGTCAGATGGCTAGGCATCCCTTTCACTTTTTTCCACATTTTGTTATGTTACAGCCTTACTCTAAAATTGATTAAATTGTTTTTTTCCCTCGTCAATCTACACACAATACCCCATAATGAGGGCACCAGGCGAGATCCAGATGCAGACACAGGAGGCAGATGGTTAGTCTTTGAAGTTAATTAATAATCCAAAAAGGGTAGGCAAAAAAATGGTTGTGTACAGGCAAAAGGGAAGGCAGAATGGTCAGGCAGGCAGAAATGGAGTCTAGAAAACAGGCAAGGGCCAAAACTGGGAGGACTAGCAAAAAGAGAATAGAAAAAGGAGCACGGGAAAACATGCTGGTTGACTTGATAAACATACAAGACAAACTGGCACAGAGCCAGGAAACAAAGGGATAAATACACAGGGAATAATAAGCGACACCTGGAGGGGGTGGAGACAATCACAAGGACAGGTGAAACAGATCAGGTTGTAACAGTACCTCCCCCAGGTATTGGAAACCCCTGCCCCATGGTCAAACACCCAGGAGGCGTTTTACCGTGTAGCCGGATGGCCATCAATGATACGGGGAGAGGGGATGTGGGTCTGGAAACAAAAGACAAAGAACGGTGAGACACGGGCTTAATCCTAGACACATGGAAAGTAGCATGAATATGGAGGATACAGGGTAAGAAGAGACAGACAGCAGTGGAACTAAGGACTCTAAGATGGGAAATGGACCAATGTAATGAGGGGACAGTGTGCTTGTACTCTACCCGACGGAGCAGGTCCCGTGTGGACAGCCATACCCTCTTTCCCAATGCAGTTGCGGGGATCTGGAGTCCGGCGGCAGGCCGCTTGTTGCCGATACCTGGAGTTGGTCTTCAGAAGTGCTGCCCGAGCTCTTCTCCAGGTACGTCGACAGCGGCAGACGAACATCTGGGCCGAGGGTACGTTGACTACTGGTTCTTGTTCTGGCAAGAAAGGAGGCTGATACCCCATGGATCACTCAAAAGGGGAGAGTCCCGTGGCAGAACAGGGAAGGGTGGTCCGGGCATACTCCACCCAGACCAGTTGACGGCTCCAGGTAGTGGGGTTGGTTGAGACCAGGCATCTTAGGGTGGTCTCCAGGTCCTGGTTAGCTCGCGCCGACTGGCCGTTCGATTGGGTATGGAATCCGGAGGATAGGCTGGCCGACACCCCAATAAGGGTGCAGAATGCCTTCCAAAACTGATATGAAAATTGAGGACCCCGGTCAGAAACCATTTCCACCGGGAGGTCATGGATCCGGAAGACGCTGCACCATGAGCTGGGCCGTTTCCTTGGCAGAAGGAAGTTTGGGGAGAGGGATGAAATGAGTGGCCTTAGAGAACCGATCCACCACTGTCAGAATGACGGTGTTGCCATCAGAAGGGGAAGCCCAGTGACAAAGTCCAGAGGTATGAGACCAGGGACGATGAGGGAAGGCCAGAAGGAGCTTTCCATAGAGTCTTGTTCTGGGCGCACACTGTGCATGCGGCGATGAAGGCAGAGACATAAGTAACCATTGTGGGCCACCAGAAATGTTGTCGGAGGAATGCTATGGTATGGCGGGAACCTGGATGACAGGTTAACCAGGAGGAATGAGCCCATTCCAGGACCTGGGACCGGACTGAGTTAGGGACAAACAGCCAGTTAGCCGGGCACCCTTCAGGTCCAGGCTCGGGAGCGTTGTGCCTTGCAAACCAGGGTCTCAATACCCCAACCCACTGTGGCTGCAAGGCATGAGGTAGGTAGAATGGTTTCGGAGGTTGAGGGTGTGGCAGAGAAACTGTATAGGCAGGAGAGCTTCAGGCTTCACATTTTTAGACCCAGGACGGTAGGAAATGGTGAAGTTGAATCTAGTAAATACGAGCCCACTGAGCCTGCCTGGAGTTAAGGCACTTGCCTGTATGGAGATATTCCACATTTGTATGGTCGGTCCAAACAAAGAATGGCTGTTCTGCTCCTTCCAGACAGTGCCTCCACTCTTCCAACGCCATCTTGACTGCCAAGAGTTCTCGGTTGCCTACGTCGTAGTTCCTCTCTGGAGGATTGACACGATGGGACAGGAAGGCACAGGGATTAAGCTTTTTGTCCTGGCCAGATCACTGGGACAGGATGGCCCCCACTCCAACATCAGAAGCATCAACCTCAACCACAAATTGATGAGATGGGTCCAGATGGATGAGGATGGGTGCTGTTGTGATCCGACGCTTCAGGTCCACAAAGGCTTTGTCGACAGCTGGAGACTATGTGAACGGTACCTTGGGGGAGGTGAGTGCCGAGAGGTGGGCCAAGGTGCTGTAACTCCAAATGAAACGGCGGTAGAAGTTACAAAAGCCTAGGAAACGTTGCAACCGCACCCTGGACGTAGGTTGAGGCCAAACCACCACTGCTTTCACCTTTCCAGGATCCATCTGGACATTACCCTAAGCGATGACATATCCCAGAAAGGCGATTATAGAGCGGTGGAACTCACACTTCAGGGCTTTCACAAACAATGGTTCTCCAGGAGGCGCTGAAGGACCTGCCTGACATGGAGAAAATGTTCTTGGGCCGACCGGGAAAAAACGAGGATGTCGTCAAGGTAGACAAACACAAAATAGCATGTCCCGGAGCACATAATTTACCAAAGCCTGGAAGACAGCGACACCTGGAGGGGATGGAGACAATCACAAGGACAGGTGAAACAGATCAGGGTGTAACACATAATGACAAAGAAAAACAGGTTTATAATTTATAAAATAAACTGAAATATCACATTTACATAAGTATTCAGATCCTTTACTCAGCACTTTGTTGAAGCACCTTTGGCAGTGATTACAGCCTCAAGGCTTCTTGGGTATGAGAACTACAAGCTTGGCACACTTGATATGGAGAGTTTCTTCCATTATTCTCTGCAGATCTTCTCAAGCTCTATCAGGTTGGATGGTGTGTCTCTGCACAGCTATTTTCAGGTCTCTAAAGATGTTCAATCAGGTTCAAGTCCGGGATCTGGCTGGTCCACTCAAAGACATTCAGAGACTTGTCCCGAAGCCACTCCTGTGTTGTCTTGGCTGTGTGCTTAGAGTAATTGTCCTGTTGGAAGGTGACTCTTTACCTCAGTCGGATGTTCTGAGCACTCCGGAGCAGGTTTTCATCAAGGATCTCTCTGTACTTTGCTTCGTTCATCTTTCCCTCGATCCTGACTAGTCTTCCAATCCCTGCCGCTGAAAAAGATCCCCACAGCATGATGCTGCCACCACCGCGCTTCACGATAGGGATGGTGCCAGATTTCCTCCAGATGTGAGGCTTGGCATTCAGGCCACAGAGTTCAATCTTGGTTTCATCAGACAACATAATCGTGTTTCTCATGGTCTGAGTGTCATTTAGGTGCCTTTTGGCAAACTGAAAGCAGGCTGTCATTTGCCTTTTACTGAGGAGTGGCTTCCATCTGGCCACTCTACCATAAAGGCCTGATTGGTGGAGTGCTGCAGAGATGGTTGTTCTCCCATCTCTACAGCGGAAGATCTCTGTCAGAGTGACCATCGGGTTCTTGGTCACCTCGCTGACCGGCGGCCAGATTTAGGAAGAGTCTTGATGATTCCAAACTTCTTCCATTTAAGAATGATGGACAGGTGTGTGCCTTTCCAAATCATGTCCAATCAATTGCATTTACCGCACGTGGACTCCAATCAAGTTGTAGAAACATCAAGGATGATCAATGGAAAGGGGTTTCACCTGAGTTCAATTTCGAGTCCCATAGCAAATAGTCTGAATACTTATGTGAATAAGGTATTTCTGTTTTTTTAATTCAAAGAAATTAGCAAAAATGTCTAAGATCCTGTTTTGCTTTGTCATTATGGGGTACTGTGTGTAGATTGATGTGGAAAACATATTTTTTAATACATTTTAGAATAAAGCTGTAACATAACAAAATGAGGTAAAAATTAAAGGGTCTGAATACTTTCTAAATGCACTGTATACCCAGAAACACTCATTCTACTATGGTGGACAGGATGGTGGGGCATGAGTGCCTCCTTCATTAAAGTCTCTTTGTTTTCCTGGGATAAAAGGAAACAAACGGAACAGAACTGTACAGCAATGGACTCATACATGAAAAAGTATTTGCCCCCTTTCTGATTTTTGCTGTTTTTGCATTATTTTTTTTACACTGATCGTTATCATATTTAGCAGATGCTATTGCGGTTGTAGCAAAATGCTTGTGTTCCTAGCTCTAGCAGTGCAGTAGTATCTAACAACACACAAATCTAAAATAAATATATAAATATTAGGACGAGCAATGTCGGAGTGGCATTGACTAAAATACAGTATATACATTTGAAATGAGTAAAGCAGTATGTAAACATTATTAAAGTGACTAGTGTTCCATTATTAAAGTGACCAGTGATTCTATGTACATAGGGCAGCAGCCTCTAAGATGCAGGGTTGAGTAACCGGGTGGTAACAGTCTGATGGCCTTGAGATGGAAGCTTGTTTTCAGTGTCTTGGTCCCAGCTTTGATGCACTGCACTGACCTTGCCTTCTGGATGATAGCGGGGTGAACAGGCAGTGGCTCAGGTGGTTGTTGTTCTTGATGATCTTTTTGGTCTTCCTGTGACATTGGATGCTGTAGGTGTCCTGGAGGGCAAGCAGTGTGCCCCCAGTGATGCATTGGGCAGACCGCACCACCCTCTGGAGAGCCCTACAGTTGCGGGTGGTACAGTTTCCGTACCAGTCTCTAACATCGTTGTGGAGGAATTTTATATTATGGTGGCTAACGCTAGCTCAGTGGCTAACATTAAGCTAGGCTAGGGGTTAGGGTTAGTTATCCTACAATAGGATGTCATTCTAAATCATTTTATCTTAGCCGTTTTCCAAAACTTTGAAGTTATGGAAGACACCATAACTGAAAAAGTCCTTCTCTGTTTCATAAGTAATTTTTTTATATATAGCGCAGTGAAATCATATTTGCCCCCGTTCTGGTTTTCTGTGTTTCTGTATATTTTTGACACTGAATGTTATCAGATCTTCAACCAAACCCTAATATAGATAAAGGGACCCAAGCGAACAAATAACAAACATTTGACACTTATAAAAATCAAAAATGTAAACAGTTATACAACACCCAATGCCCCTGTGTGAAAAAGTATTTGCCCCCTTGTTAATTTAATTGAAAAAAAGTTTAAAAACAAAAAAGTTCCACTTTCAACTAATCTGTCCATAAAACAATCTTCCAGGAGTCTTGACGATCATTCAGATGCAGGCCTCCCAGGTGGCGCAGTGGTCTAAGGCATTGCAGCGCAGTGCTAGCTGTGCCATCGGAGATTCTGGGTTTGAGCCCAGGCTCTGTCGCAGCCGGCCGCAACCGGGAGGTCCATGGGGCGACACACGTCGTCCGGGTTAGCGACTCCTGTGGCGGGCTGGGCGCAGTGCACACTGACCAGGTCGCCAAGTGTACGGTGTTTCCTCCGATACATTGGTGCGGCTGGCTTCCGGATTGGATGTGCGTTGTGTCAAGAAGCAGTGCGGCTTGGTTGGGTTGTGTTTAGGAGGACGCATGTCTCTCAACCTTCGCCTCTCCCGAGTCTGTACGGGAGTTGCAGCGATGAGATGAGACTGTAAATACTATCAATTGGAAACCATGAAATTGGGGAGAAAAAAGGGGTAAAAAAAATATAAATAAGATTATCCAGATGCTTCCAGGTGCTTTTTGGCAAACTTGAGTCTACTTTTTGGACGAAATGGGTCACGTTATGTCAGGCGAAAACCGAACACTGCATTCCACAGTAGGAACTTCATACCAATGGTTAAGCATGGTGGTAATGTGTTGGTTTGGGGATGCTTTGCTGCCATTGTAGAAACCATGAATTCTGCTCTGTCAGATAATTCTACAGGAGAATGTCAAGCCGTCTGTCCGTGAGCTGAAGCTGAGCGCAGCTGGGTCACGTAGCAAGACAATGATCCAAAACACACATGCAAGTCTACATCAGAATGGCTGAAAAGCAACAAATGTAAAGTTTTGGAATGGCCTAGTCAAAGTCCAGATCTAAACCGCAATGGGATTTTGTGGCAGGACCTGAAATGAGCATTTCCTGTAAAAATTTAAAAAAATGTTGCTGCATTAAAGCCGTTCTGTATGGAAGAGTGGGCCAAAATCCCTACCCAGTAATGTGAGAGATTGTAACCAAATGCTTCCTGTGGTTGTTGATCAGTCATTGCAGCTAAAGGTGGCACAATCAGTTATTGAGTGTAAGGGAGCAATTACTTTTCACACAGGGGCATTGGGTGTTGCATAATTTTGTTTATAGTTTTTATTTTAATTTTATAATTGTCAAATATTTATTTGTTCACTCAGGTTCCCTTTATCTGATAACATTCAGGGTCAAAAATATACAGAAAACCAGAAAGGGGGCAAATACTCCATTACATACTACAGAGTGCCTGGTCCGGCCACTGGATGGTCAGCTCAGCTGGGATCAGCGGTTTGGGAAAAGTCCAGTTTGTGTAAGTGATACAGCTAGTGCTTCATGCCGGCTTATTCGGTTCCCCTCCTAGCCCAAGGGGAAGGTATGCGAAGCAGCCTGAAGCAGTGAGATTAGCCCTCTGCCGCCCCAGCTGCAATGTTTTCACATTTACTCCCTCTTCCTTTGTCACCACAGGATTCAGTTTCACATTGTGCCATCATGATGGTCATAACTCTGTTTTTGTCACACTGATTTGCTTTAGCTTTGCCAGGTCGCAGTTGTAAATGAGAACTTGTTCTCAACTGGGCTACTTGGTTAAATAAAGGTAAAGTCAAATATCATCAAACATCTTATAGTGTATCTTTCCACACCTCAAGCTGGCAAGTGTCTTCACTGACATTTTCAACCTCTCTCTGACGCAGTCTTTAATACCTACATGTTGCAAGCAGACCACCATAGTCCCTGTGCCCAAAAACGCCAAAGCAACCTGTGAAATTACTATCACCCCATAGCACTCACATCTGTAGCTATGGAATTCTTTGAAAGGCTGGTCCTGGCTCACATCAACACCATCATCCCAGCCACCCTGGACCACTCCAAATCGCATACCGCCCCAACAGATCCACAGATGACTCAATCTCTATTGCACTCCACACTGCCCTTTCTCACCTTGACAAAAGGAACACCTACGTGAGAATGCTATTAATCGACTACAACTCAGCATTCCACACAATAGTGCCCTCCAAGCTATCACTAAGATAAGGACCCTGGGATTAAACACCTCCCTCTGTAACTGGATCCTGGACTTCCTGACGGGCCACCCCAGGTGGTGAGGGTAGGCAACACCACATCCGCCACACCGACCTTTCGACACGGAGGCCCCTCAGGGGTGTGTGCTTCGTCCCCACCTGTACTCCCTGTTCAACCACGACTGTGCGGTCGCTCACGACTCCAACACCATCATTAAGTTTGCAGATGACATGCCGGTGGTAGGCCTGATCACCGACAACGAGACAGCCTACAGGGTGGAGGACAGAGACCTGGCAGTGTGGTGCCAGGACAACAACCTCTCCTTCAACGTCAGCAAGACAAAGGAGCTGATCATGGATCACAGGAAACAGAGGATCGGGCACGCGCCCATCCACATCGACGGGCCTGTAGTGGAACAGGTTGAGAGCTTCAAGTTCCTCTGCGTCCTCATCACTAAGGAATTATGATGGTCCACTCACCAACACAGTGGTGAATAGGGCATGACAACACCTCTTCCATCTCAGGAGGCTGAAAAGATTTGGCACCGGCCTTCAGATCCTCAAAGTTATATCACTGCACCATTTAGATCATCTTCACTGGCTGCATCACCGCTTGGTATGGCAACTGCTTAGCATCCAACCACAAGGTGCGTAAAGTGCGTACGGCCCAGTACATCCCTAGGACATCTATACCAGGCGTGTCAAAAGAAGGCCCTAAAAATTGTCAGACTCGAGCCACACAACTCATCGACTGTTACAGCACGGCAAGCAGTACCGATGCACCAAGTTCGGGACTTAGAGGACACTGAACAGCCCCCCCCCCCAAGCCATAAGACTAAATAGTTTGTCTGGATAGCTATTGGTTAACTATGTAACTATCTGCATTGACCCTTTTTGCACTAACTCAATTGACTCATAACGTACGCTGCTGTTACTGTTTTTTTTTATTTTATTTTTTTTTATTTTTATCGAAATGCCTTTTTTTGGAGGGGGGCAGACATGCCTTTTTGAACATGTGAACTTTCATGTGCCTTAATATCAAACTTTTATGCCATCTGTAAATACGAATAAAATTGTTCAATTATGAGCCTACTTGGTTTAGCCAAAGAAAAAGGGAGGAACCTTCCCACTAGCCATGATTGGCTAAGATAATGAGTGGGCTGGACATTCTGAGAGATGAGTTTCAGATTGGTCTGCAGTGTAGCATCTTGTGTCTATAAACTGAGCTGCTCGTTATGCGTAGATAACCCTTTCTACTGCAGTTTTTTTTTTTCTAAGAATATAACTTATAGCAAATATGTTGCTATCGCTTACAATAACATTGCTGCCCTGAATTTCAGGCGCCATTCGACAAAGGTTAGTGGGAAAAAGTTGTGGAGGACGATCTCTGATGAAAAACATTTTAATTGAAGAAGACATTGTCTTCTGATGCCATTGATAGGGAAGAAACGGAAATCAACAGTGTTGTCATGGAAGAAGTTGACCGAGTTTTGAAATCAGTGGAATGTCTGTACAAACTAAATGAAAACAACACAGGATGTCTTATTTAATGAAAGGGGTTGCAGTCTGCTGTGAAGCTTTCATCCATGTATATGGGTAAGAGTCTAGCTACAGATTCAGATATTATACGTTTCTAATTTTGTCTATATTTTAATTTCAAGTTTAAGCTTGCTGTTAGCTAGCTAGCTGAAGTTCGATGGCTGGCTTGCTAACTAACATTGAACCTATTTGGTTAACTTTAGCTAGCTTTCACAATCTGTTTGTATTGCTAGTACTCTATGGATTGGGATTATAGTTCCTTGTTTAGCTAGCTAACTGATTTACTTGCTAGCTAACAATAACTTACGTGTATGAACTGTGTAACGTTAGGGATGTTTTCTCAGAATGCCATTTCGCATTGCTAGTTATAGCCTAACGTTAGCTAGCTAACTAGCAACATTGAACCTATTTGGTTAACTTTAGCTAGCTATGCCAATCGGTTTCTATGCTAGTACTCTATGGATTGGGATTATGGTTAATTGTTTAGCTGGCTAGGTAGCAACATGTCTAAACAAAATACCCCAAGTTAAAGCTAGCTGTTAGCTAGCTAGCTGACATTAGATGGCTGGCTTGCTAGCTAACATTACGTGTATGAACTGTGTGTAGTGATTTCTCAGAATGGCATTTCGCATCTATTTTATAATAATGCTAAAATATTTGTACCTGGAATTAGTCTTTCAGCAACAGTAGAACACACCTGACTCTCCTCCACCAGTCGCACAAGGTGAATGGTCTAATGCCTCCCATCAAAAAGAGAGCTGGCCCAAGCAAGCACAGGTTACACCTGAAGCATGAGGACTTGCAGCGTGTGGTGAACTTTATCAACAACTACGCAGAGGATCATGCAATAGTATTAACAGGACGACACCCGTTACACAAACACTTTGGTGGCAAGCTACTGCCATCCCATGTGGCAAAAGCAGCAGTGTGGCGTATCAGCTAGTGTTGTCCCTGATTCCTTGTAATGTAAAGCATAAACATGTTTTGATTATTTAATTGACATCCACATGATTGGCACTACTTTTATTGATCTCACATTGTTTCGGTATTTTCCTGATGTACGTGTAGTCGGGCTGTCTTCCTTCAGGAATCTGTGGCGAAAATTGCTGCGCCACAGCTCAAGCACTAAGCCCAGGACAGACCTGTGCTGGCAGTGCCAGGGGAACAACTGGCAGATCTGAAGACCTGATCATATGCCAGAAGCTGTTAAGTCAGCCAAGCTGAAGAAGCAAGAGCAGCATCTCCTGCTTGTTCAGTGAGCGATCTGTCTACCAGAAGATGGTTGCTGACTGCAAGACCACCTGTCAAGACTTGCAGTTGTCTCTGGGTTTGCTCAACAACTAAGCAACATTTCCTCCTTTATACTGATTTAAGGACATAGATGGATAGATAGACACAAAAAAAAGTAAATATATGGGAGGCAGGCAAATACCTTTCCCTGAGCTGTGTAAAGACAGACTGACTGAGATAATTAATTGTAATTTCTTAATGTTCTTTTGTTGTTTGCAGGTGCACTATCCTTCTGACCCTATGCAGCCAGGTCCCATCTACTTTTAACTCCTCGGAAGTGTGGCTTGTTTGGTGTCTGCTGTGAAGGAATACCACAACAAGTCGACTACTTGATTGATGAAGGCATGTCATACAGAAAAGGCAGCAGCGCAGTCATCATGTGAAGGACAGCACTTTGACAAGGGTCAACATCCCACTGCTGGTTGGACTGGATGATGGTACGGTGCTGGTGGAAAGCTATGGCTGGCAACAACACCTGACTCTGTACTTCAGACCGCTGCCACAGATCAAGCAGTACCAGCACTTCAGGTGAAAATCATTTTCATTGCATTGTACGAGATTATTCATATCTAAACTTGGGAGGTGAATTTTTTGTTGTTGTTATTTCCTATAGTGCCTCTATTCAATTGACTCTATCCTAACATACGTTGCTGCTACTATTTTTTTTTCTCCTGCTGCTCAGCCACTTTACCCCTGATTGTATGCATACCTCATCTATCACTGATATCGTTACTGCTCTTGTACATACTGTATATTTTATTTATGTTGACATGATCTATTTCTGGTATTGCTACTATGCAAGTAACCATTTGTCTGTACTGTTTACACCTTCTGTAGAGACCCACCCAATTAGCAAGATGTGGCCAGTGGTGTAAAACTACTTTAAAGTACTACTAAAGTATTTTACTTGACTATTTATATTATTCACAACTCCCGGTCGCGGCCGGTTACGACAGAGCCTGGGCGCGAACCCAGGACTCTGATGGCACAGCTGGCGCTGCAGTACAGCGCCCTTAACCACTGCGCCACCCGGGAGGCCGATACTTAAGTATTTTTAAAACCAAATACTTTTACTCAAGTAGTATTTTACTGGATGATGTTTACTTGAGTCCTTTTCTATTAAGGTATCTTTACTTTTACTCAAGTATCACAATGTAGTACCTATGCCACCACTGGATGTGGCTGGGGCTATAGCATTTCTTTCACATGGCCCATCAATTTAGACAAGTGTGTCTGGGTAAGCTTCATCTAATATTTTTATCTGGACACTTTCTGTTTATGTGGAATTTGTCCTTATTATAAGCTACTACTTTTACCACTTTTAGTTTTAATCTTTACTACACTACTCACTGTTTAGCACATGACCTCACATGTGAATCCTTAAAGATATGGGTGGGGTTGGCTTAAGAGGATGTGAACAATGCTGAATGGTTGTAGACAAAGGAGAGCTCTCCAGTAGGTACCAAAACATTCAAAGGCCATTTTCTCAAAAGTGAGTTTACAAGTTCATCAACTTTAAAAGCAAAATTACTTTCCAATTGTTCCTCAAATGCAGTGTATGATATACCATTTTGTTGCTCTGAGTCTCTACTTTTATACAATGTAAAAAACACAATTTCTAATTTTGCTACATAAGGCTGATTTGAGTCGGTCAGTGACAGCTAGCAAGAGGCACATCATTCACGCACAACAGAGTGAGAGAGAGAGCAATGACGTGGTGCACATATGTCACCCGTTTCAGGAAGCTAGGCGTATGTTGCAAGTCACTAGTTTACAGGAGAGACATTTGAACGTCTTTATTATATATATTTTTTTGTACGTGTTTTCGTGCAGACATTTGTTCTGTGTGAACTTTCATGTGCCTTAATAACAAACTTGTATTCCATCTGTAAATACGAATAAAATTGTAAAATTACGAGCCTAGTTGGTTTAGCCATGGAAAAAGTCAGGAACCTTCCCGCTAGCCATGATTGGCTGAGATGATGGATGGCCTGGACATGCTGGGAGAGGAGTTTGGATTGGTCTGCCATTTAGCATGCTTCTGTTTATAATGTGAGCTGCTCCATATGTGTTGATAATCCTTTCTACTGTGGCTTTTTTGAATGATATAACGTTAGCCATCGATAACTAGAAAGGTTTCGCTACCTTTCTCAACATTGATGCCCACAATTTAACAGGCGCTATCGACAGATCAGTTGGAAAAGGTGGTGATGGGCTACTTTCTGCACACGCCACAGTCATTGTGAACTGGAGTGACTTGACAACGCTGGCCAAACAAGATTTAGCTACAAACAAAATTGAGTTAAATGGTTCCAATCTGCTGTGAAGCGTTCATGTGTACGGGTAAGTCAGTTAGCTTTTCAAATATAATTTTCTACTTTTGTCAGAAACTCGTTTTCATAGCAAGTAAAAGCGTACTATTAGCTACCTAGCAAACATTAGCTTACTGGCTCGCTAGCTAACATTACGTGTATGATCGGTGTAGTAATATTATTCAAATCAGAAATGCATTTGCATTGATAGTTATAGCCTAATGTTAGCTAGCTAACATTGAACCTAGTTGGTTAGCTTTAGCTACCTGCAAATTCATAGACCCATCAATTTAGATAAGTGTGTCTGGGTAAGCGTTATCTAATAATTATTAAATATATTTATCTGGACACTTTTTCTGTTTTTGATATTTCTGTTATGCAAATATGCAAGTAACCATTTCACTGTACCGTTTACACCTTCTTTATCCTGTGCATGTGACAAATGAACTTATAAAATAAATGTGAAGAACAACATGACCTGCATCAAAGTCAGATTAGTATATAGGCCAAGGACTAGATAAAGTGTATTTTTTACCTTGAGTTTTTCCTTATTGTAGGCTACTACTTTTACCAATTATTCTTGAAATATTTGGTTGTTTACTACACAACTCACTCTGTTTAGCGCATGGCCTCACATGTGAATCCTTAAAGAGATAGGTGGGGTTAAGGCTTAGGAGGGTGTGAACGATGCTGCATGGATGTAGACAAAGAGCTCTCCGGTAGGTGTACCAAAACATTCTAGGGCCATTTTCTCAAGTGGGGTTACAAGTTTATCAACTTTCAAACAGAATTACTTTCCCATTGTATCTCAACTGCAGTGTATGAAATACCATTTTCTAGCTCAGAGTCTCCAATTTCATCCAATGTACAAAACACTGTTTTTAATTTTGCTACATGGGACCGAATCCAGGTGGTGGGTCACATATCTGCACGTGTGACAGTGCGCAAATTTCGGGGACCACTTTTGGTTCGTGAGGGCTACTTTCAGAACTATTGGCAAAAAAATATACAAAAGTACTGGTCTCTTTAAAGGGCAGGTGATTGGGGTGAATTAGGGGTGGTGAAAAACGACACTGACAGTAATTGCCTGGGCATTCTTTTTAACGTGAATGTTTCCATAATACCTAAATAGTTCACATAAATGTGAGTCAGATGGGTAATTATCAGACATTAGACAAGGGAGAAATACCACAGTCAACTATTGGTGGTCAAATATCGATTGGCTTGTTGTCAGGGAGGCAAATGACAAATCTGTGTTCCACAGTTGGGCTTCCACCATGCCTAGCTCTGAGAATGGAACACCTCAACCAGGCCATTGTTGGTGGAAAATGAGCAATCCAGTCTGCCCCTTTGAACTCAAAGCAGAGTGGATAAAATACATTGCTGCAACATATAGTTCCTTTAAATCCACGTTTATTTGCTGTAAACACTTCTGTCTACTGTGTTACCTATCGTAAAAACAATACAGATATTATAGAAACAAAATCAAGACTTTCTCTCTGTTTGTTGCAGACATTTCCCTCTTCTTTTTTGGAGTCTATTGTACGTCCTGTAGTGCTCACACTTTGTTTTTAGCTCCTTTCACGAGGGAGCACTGACCACGGACTGCCTTTGTAGTTTGTGAACCAAACACACAGCTGTGCGCAGACTGAGAGGGATCCCTTTTGGCCCTGCGGTTTCCCGAAATTCTCCATCTGCAACTGTTCCGTTTTCAACATGCTCTGTAAAAAAGACAGGAAGGAATGGATTCATATATTCTTCAACACATTCAATGTATTTTGTCATTCTGGAGAGTATTATTTCAACAAAAGTGTTATTTTTCAGCACATCAAACGTAACATCTCTTAATATTTTAAACATTAAGTATTTTCTTTAACCTAAATCATTGGTCTGTCCCAGCAGTGTGTCTGGGTTAAGAGACCCTGGGTAAAAGAAAATAGGTATTTCAACAATTCATACTTAACAAGTTTCAAGGGATTTTCAAAGCTTCTATTTTCCTTCACCATTCCCCCATCCTCTAAACTTCATGACCGGATTGTCTAGATGACGAGGGTAGGGGGGAGGCGCAGCTAAATGACATGAGGCAGTGACCTCAACGGAAGCTACTGCAGCTGATAAAGGAGTGAATTTTTTTTTCTCTCTTATTACGCTATCGTGTTCAGTGGGTCCTATTGGGACTCCCTGGCAAAGGACAATGGCCAACCAGGGTGTTCCTAATCTCCATCTGTGATACTAACCACTGGCAGGGAGGTTGGCCCACAGAGCAGCCAGAACAGGAGAGAGGACAGAAAAGAGGGAGGGGGGTGGAGGGAGAGGGAGGACGGGGGAGAGGGAGCGTTGGGGAAAGGGAGGGCGGGGGTGGAGAGCAACGGTGGGGAGAGGGAGGGCAGCAGATAGGGAGAGAGTGAGGGAGGAAGAGATGGAGGGTGGGAGATGTGGAGGGAGGGCAGGGAGAGGAAGGAAAGGGAGGGTGAGGGAGGGAGGGCAGGGGAGAGGGAGGGCAGGGGCGGAGAGCAGCAGATAGGGAGGGAGTGAGGAAGGAAGAGATGAGGGTGGGGGATTTGGAGGGAGGGCAGGGAGAGGAAGGAAAGGAAGGGAGGGCGGGAGAGAGGGAGGGATGGCAGGAGAGAGGGAAGGAGGGCGTGGGAGAGGAAGGGCGGGGTAGAGGGAGGGCGAGGGAGAAAGGATGGGGATGAACAGGGAGAACCTCTGCTTTTTTCCAGGACTTGTGGCTGCCATACTATTTTTCCCCGAAGTGTCTTAAAGTAGCAATTGGTATCTGCTCTCTTCAAAACCAATATCAATTAAAATCTGTACATTCTCAGACTAATTTCTCATGATTATGAATGTATTATAAAATCAGTAGTAGTATTAATAGTAAGGAAACGTATGCATGACTTCCAAGTGTTTCAGCACAAGAAGAAGCATTTTTACCATCTGAGCAACTCTTTATGAGTATGGAAAGCATTTGCCATTGACAAGACACAACTCTGACATTCCCCAATTACTAGATTACTAATAAATTAAAACTTTCCTTCCCAGACCACATGGATATATGGCTGTAGAAGCACACATAGGTTACAGATAAGATTAAATAAATATAGCACCCTACATCCAATTTGGATCAAACTTTTTCCTGCCAATGAGTAAGACTTGAGGATCCTAAAAATGGTCAAAAGCCACCCACTGACCCGCCACACCCCATGCCAATCCCGTAACAACCAGAGCGGCAGGTAGCCTAGCGGTTAAGAGCATTGGGCCAGTAGCCGAAAGGTTACTGGTTTGAAATCCCTGAGCCAACTAGGTGAAAAATCTGCCGATGAGCCATTGAGCAAGGCACTTAACCTTAACTACTTCTCTAAAGCACTCTGGAATAGAGCATCTGCTAAATGACTAAAATGTAAACCAGTATCCAGTATCTGTTTGACAAGTAGTATGAAGCTGTGGCTTGGAATATTGCTTCTCCATATTATGTAATGTATTCCCTGTGAATCTTGTGATGTGTTTCCCCTGTACAGAGACATTTGTAATTGAAGTTGCTTGCATTATTTACCATAAAGTAGTGTGAAAGTACCAGGTTTTGTCAGGATAACCTATGTGTTATCCTCGCAATTCAAGCTAGTCCTCCCATGAAAGCAAATCAATTTATTCGTCTTCTTTTTATGCCTGATCTGTGTCCAGGAAATGGCCCCTTTGTGTGGTTTATTCCCTTCAAAAAATATCTGGATTAGTTACTGTTAGACTATTCCTGGTGAGCAAGAAAACCATTAGGCTACAGCAGTTATACTAGTTTCAATGTTATGGTCTCTAATGGGCTTCAATGGTAAAAGTCCGAAACACACACTGTATAGTGTTTTGCAATTGTAATGGTATTGGGTTGCGTTTAATGGTTAATGTCACTAATCACAATGCATATAGATATGTTTCCTGACAATTTTATTAAAAAAGAGAAGACTGCCATGTAATTCATTATTTTATTGGGGTTGTCATGACATTTTAGTCCTTTTCTCCAACAAAGATTTGGGCTTGTAGGAAAAGTCTTCATATGAGAATTGCACCATAGGGATAGCCCTCTCAAAGAGTGGACTATACAACTCGAGTTGGGTTGAAGCGTTAGATTGCTATTTGGACAAACTGAATTGCTTTCATGGAGGCTTGGCTTAAATTGTGAGGATGACCACACAATTTATTTTCATAATGAGACCAATCTATTGGTTTTCTACCCAAAGTTGCAAAGCAAAATGCTGTGATCTATTTAATAAACACAAGAGACCATCAAATGGATAAGAGTGTGGCGGTATAGCAGGGACAGCGGCACCTAGTGGTCAAAACCTGGTACTTTCACACTACTTGAAGGTAAATAATGCAAGCGACTTCAATTACAAATTTCTCTGAACAGAGGGAGAAAAACATCACCAGATTTACAGGGAATACATTACAATCTGAGATGGTGGGTGTCGAAATCATATTTTTGTGCTTTTTGAGGAGTAAATACCCTCCACTGTTAATGTATTTAAGGAAACAATCATGATTATTGCAGCTGCCCTTTGACCTGGAAACCACTATCTTCCCATCAAAACCTAGCAGTACAGGACTGGGATCTGGTTTCTGTTTCAAAATTACACACCCTGTAATTTTGTTATTCTTAGGGTTCAAATTGAGAATTATTTGAAAACCGCAGGAAAACAATTCTAGTTTATAAAAAGTACATACCAACCGTCTAACTGCATTTTAATGCTATGGCTCTCCCCAAATACTTCTGTCGGTGTTCAAATCAAGAGGGAGGACGTTTCAATAAACCAGCATATGATTATATTGAATTAAAATGGCAGAAGCATAAACATGTTGACTATGTTTCTCGAGGCATGCTAGAAAAAGTCACAAAAAATACATTTCTGTTACACTGGCCGCCTAATCTTCCACAGGAGCTCTGGTGTGGTTTTAGAAGAGACTGGAAGATATGTTTCTATTACACTGGCCGCCTAATCTTCCACAGGAGCTCTGGTGTGGTTTTAGAAGAGACTGGAAGATATGTTTCTATTACACTGGCCGCCTAATCTTCCACAGGAGCTCTGGTGTGGTTTTAGAAGAGACTGGAAGATATGTTTCTATTACACTGGCCGCCTAATCTTCCACAGGAGCTCTGGTGTGGTTTTAGAGACTGGAAGATATGTTTCTGTTACACTGGCCGCCTAATCTTCCACAGGAGCTCTGGTGTGGTTTTAGAAGAGACTGGAAGATATGTTTCTATTACACTGGCCGCCTAATCTTCCACAGGAGCTCTGGTGTGGTTTTAGAAGAGACTGGAAGATATGTTTCTATTACACTGGCCGCCTAATCTTCCACGGGAGCTCTGGTGTGGTTTTAGAAGAGACTGGAAGATATGTTTCTATTACACTGGCCGCCTAATCTTCCACAGGAGCTCTGGTGTGGTTTTAGAGACTGGAAGATATGTTTCTGTTACAGAATGACCATATGCTCAGTCCAGCTCTAGAAATTGTTCTGATAAAACTGTCCAATGTCTTGCACCCACTGTATTGGTTATATGCTCGTAGTCCTTCATATTATATTAAAAGCTCTACAAGAACAAAATCATTTTACACCAGAATTGGATTACAAATGAGCAACAGATGAATATCCTTAAACATAATTAGATCATTTCCATTTCATTAGGCTGTAGTCAGTCCATTATGCTTATCTCCGAGGAGATCCACTGAGATACACTGTTAAGTGATGCTTTTTGGCCCACTACCCTTTGAGAGTATTATCTATCAGAGGTTTGTCTAGCTGTGTTCAAACAGTAGGTTACCATATTAAAACGTGCTACATTACTGTGTTCAAATTTCTCCCAAAGTCACGCTGAGCTTGGATTTCCAGAATTCTATGTTGTATTTTGACTCTTGATGGGAAGCATGGTTGAATTTTGATGTGTGCCTTTTGTTTAAGGCTTCCTGTTGCAAAATAAACTAGTCTACCCATCCTTTAATTCATCCAGACTATCTGGTTCAGTTTGGATGGAGACCACAGGAGAGCGCTGTGCATTACATGAGGATGCTCTACCACAGATAATGGTCTAATTACTGTTTTCACATTCTCTTTCCACACATTTGTTTCCCCAAACTAGCACTGCATGCAACTCTGGAAAATACCGTTTTCCAATTAACTTATGGACAAACCATATGTTTCAGTCAACACTGTGGATTAAGCATGCTATTATAGAGATACAGTATCATACTTAATAAAAATATTATAAAATTGCTGCATGATGGAACATGTGTAAACATGAGTGTGTACAGCCTGGACGATTGCAAAATTACATTTACATTTAAGACAGGAACATGTTGTTTCAGGTGATAGTAAAACATGTTTTAGTTAATTACTTTCTAGCAAGTCAAGCTAGCTTGGAGCAGCTAGCTCTCAACCTAGGCTAAAACTAGCTTGGATACAGCCATGGATTGTGAACCTTCCATTATTTAATCAAATAAATTGTATTTGTCACATACACGTGTTTAGCAGATGTTATTGTAGTGAAATGCTTGTGTTTCTAGCTTCAACAGTGCAGTAATAGCTAACAAGTAATAGCTAACAATTTCACAACAATACACACAATATACACAAATCTAAAGTAAAGGAATGGAATTAAGTATATATACATATTTGGACGAGGAATGTTAGAGCTGCATAGACTAAGATACAGATGAATAGAATACAGTATATACACATATGAGATGAGTAATGCAGAACATGTAAACATTATTAACGTGACTAGTGTTCCAGTATTAAAGTGGCCAGTGATTTCAAGCAGATGCCTCTAATGTGCTAGTGATGGCTATTTAACAGTCTGATGGCTTTGAGATGGAAGCTGTTTTTCAGTCTCTTTGTTCCAGCTTTGATGCACCTGTACCGAGCTCGCCTTCTATTTGATAGTGGGGTGAACAGGCAGTGGCTCAGGTGGTTGTTGTTCTTGATGATCTTTTTGGTCTTCCTGTGACATCAGGTGCTGTAGGTGTCCTGGAGGGCAGGTAGTTTGCCCCCGGTGATGTGTTGGGCAGACCGCACAACCCTCTTGAGAGCCCTGCGGTTACGGGCAGTGCAGTTGACGTACCAGGCGGTGATAAAGCCCAACAGGATCCTTTCAATAGTGCATCTGTACAATTTTGTGATGGTTTTAGATGCTAAGCCAAATTTCTTCAGCCTCCTGAGGTTGAAGAGGCGCTGTTGTGCCTTCTTCACCACACTGTCTGTGTGGGGGGACCATTTCAGTTTGTCATTGATGTGTACACCGAGGAACTTGAAGCTTTCCACCTTCTCCACTGCGGTCCCTTCGATGTGGATAGGGGGGTGCTCCCTCTGCTGTTTCCTGAAATCCAGGATCAGTTCCTTTGTTTTGTTGACGTTGGGTGAGCGGTTATTTTCCTGGCACCACACTCACAGGGTCCTCACCTCCTCCCTGTAGGCTGTCTCGTCATTGTTGGTAATCTGCAAGCTTGATGATTGAGTTGGAGGCGTGCGTGGCCATGCAGTCATGAGTGAACAGGGAGTACAGGAGGGGGCTGAGCACGCATTCTTGTGGGGCCCCAGTGTTGAGGGTCAGCGAAGTGGAGGTGTTTCCTACCTTCACCATCTGGGAGCGGCCCATCAGGAAGTCCAGGACCCAGTTGCACACGGCGTGGTTCAGACCCAGGGCCTCGAGCTTAATGATGAGCTTGGAGGGTACTATGGTGTTGAATGCTGAGCTATCGTCAATGAACAGCATTCTTACATAGGTATTCCTCTTGTGGACCTATTGGGGCGGTAAGCAAATTGAAGTGGGTCTAGGATGTCAGGTAAGGTGGAAGTGATATGATCCTTGACAAGTCTCTCAGAGCACTTCATGGTGAAAGAAGTGAGTGCTATGGAGTGGTAGTCATTGTGTTCAGTTATCTTTGCCTTCTGGGTACAGGAACAATGGTGGACATCTTGAAGCATGTGGGGACAGCAGACTGGGATAGGGAGAGTGAATGTCCGTAAACACTCCAGCCAGCTGTTCTGCACATGCTCTGACGATGCGGCTAGGGATGCCGTCTGGGCCGGCAGCCTTGCGAGGGTTAACACACTTAAATGTCTTACTCACGTCGGCCATGGAAGAGGAGGGCCCACAGTCTTTGAAAGCAGGCCGCGTCGGTGGCACTGTGTTATCCTCAAAGTTGGCGAAGAAGGTGTATAGCTTGTCCGGGAAAGCAAGATGTCGGTGTCCGCGACGTGGCTGGTTTTCCCTTTGTAGTCTGTGTTTGCCTGTAGATCCTGCCACATATGTCTTGTTTCTGAGCCGTCGAATTGCGACTCCACTTTGTCTCTATATACCGACGTTTGGGCTGTTTGATTGCCTTACGGAGGGAATAACTACACTGTTTGTATTCTGCCATATTCCCAGTCACGATGCCATGGTTAAATGCAATTGCTTTCAGTTTTGCGTGAATAGTGCCATCTATCCACGGTTTCTGGTTAGGGTAGGTTTAAATAGTCACAGTGGGTACCACATCTCCTATACACTTCCTGATAAACTCAGTCTCCGTATCAGTGTATTCGTCTATGTTGTTCTTGGAGGCTACCCAGAACATATCCCAGTCCGCTTGAACAAAACAATCTTGAAGCGTGGATTCCGATTGGTCAGACCAGCGTTGAATAGTCCTTAGCACGGGTACTTCCTGGGAGGAGGGAGGAGCAAAATGTAGTCGTGATCAGATTTGACGAAAGGAGGGCGGGGCAGAGCCTTGTAGGCATCCTGGAATTTGGAGTAGCAGTGGTCAAGTGTTTTAGCAGCGTGAGTACTACAGTCAATGTGTTGATAGAACTTCAGTAACATTTTACTCAAATTTGCTTTGTTAAATTCCCTTGCTACAATAAATGAAGCCTCAGGATAAGTGGTTTCCAGTTTGCACAAAGTCCAGTGAAGTGCTTTGAGGGCCGTCGTGGTATTGGCTTGAGGGGGAATATACACGGCTATGACTGTAATCGAAGATAATTCTCTTGGGAAGTAATACGGTCGGCATTTGATTGTAAGGTATTCAGGTTGGGTGAACCCAACAGAGAGTTGGAGAACCCAACAGATGTCTCTCTAGAAGGAAATCCTCGCCCTGAGCTTATCAACTTTATTACCCAGAGACTGAACAATAGCGAGTAATATACTCAGAAGTGGTGGGTGGTGTGTGCGCCTCCTGAGTCAAACTAGAAGTCCACTCCGAGTACCTCTTTTCTGTCGGCTGTGTTTTGGATCAGCCTCTGGAATCAGTCAAATTGCCCTGGGGAGTACGAACAAAAGATCTGATTTGGGAAAGTCGTATTCCTGGTCGTAATGCTGGTGAGTTACCGCTGCTCTGACATCCAAAAGTTACTCCCGGCTGAATGTAATAACACAAATTTCACACAAATTCTGAATTGAGTGGAATTCAGCTGGAATTGTCCCAAACTTGTAAATAAAAAAGACTCCTAATGTTCATGTTATTGTGTAGTGTAACAGGATCTCAGAGGCAGGGTAAGTATTTTCCAGTGAGGCTCCTTGTAGGGCTGCTGATACTGACGTCAGCTCCTCTCTGGTTAGAATAAATTGGGTGAAATTAAATCAATAGCACGCACTCAAATATGGGTCCCTTCCCTCCTCCCCTACTCTCGTGAGAGAACCTGAGGCATATGTTTTCTGACACTTTATCAAGCACATTTAACTCTCAGTGAAGTATACCTATGGCTTGTGTTACCATTGTAAGATATCATCATGGATATTATTTAGAGGTTTTATTCAGAGCATACAGCTGCTTAAAATACCATGATGAAAAGAAGAAATGAAAAGGACAGAAGTAGACAGCAAATACCTTCAAGATTTTTGTGATTGACTTGAGCCAAAACACAATAATCTTAAACACAGTTTGGGAGCCAAGATTGTGTGAGCAGTTTGTAAAACAGGACTGCTGTTTGAATGACAAGACCAGACACAGTTGTACTGATGATTTCTCTTAATATTTTCTCTTCAATTAGGATGCGATCTGATGAAAATACATACCATTTTCTCTTCAATTAGGATGCAATCTGATGATAATACAAATATGAATCAATAACATTTCCTAAAAAACAATAATTCTGCTGTTAAAATGATGTCCTGTGCTATCTGTTTTTTCTTTCTCCTTTGTTCTTTCACAACACTGTACTCCTGTCTTTTTAATGTGTAAAACCAGAGAGCCATTTTCAGGACATTTAATTAGTGTTTATAAAGAGCCAGCCTGACCCTGGTATGGGTGGGATGTCTTACCCCCAGGAGAAGAGGACTGGCACCCTCCAGTGAATGAAAATCCAATGGGAGATTACATCTTTAAACACTGCCAAATATCATTCTACTGCAACTAAGACCTTTAGCCAAATGAACTCCATACCTAGAATCCTTTCACTGGAGTGGTCCATTCTGAACCCCCTCTTCCTTCTGGCATGAGTGACGGCGCTGTCGGTGAACAAATCGTTTCCAGCCCAGGTCACATACGGGATGTTTAATCTGAGGGACGTCCAGATGTGTGCCACACAACCACAAGGAAGCAGTGCCTCTTGTGTTTATGATTATTATGATTTGCTTGGGCGGCTCAGACACTGGCTCTCTGAGGAAAGCAAATGTGCTACAAAGACTTCAGATCAATGACCTCCAAGTGATGCACCAGCAAACAATGAAAAATTAACAACATTAATTTCACCGGTGTGGTCAGGTAAATCGGTTATGACCATTGCCACATTTTCAATGGCAAAATAAATACAATACAATCAAGAAGATTAATCTTACCATTGTGGAAAAAGGGCTCTATAGATCAGTATAAATGTTGCAAAACCGTTCACAGTCAAAAAACAAGTCTGCCCTTACACATATTTCTCTGAGAGAGTGGAGCAGTTTGTCTGGAATGTCTTCATTCACTGATTTAGTCATCTGTTTTTTATGTTTCCCCTGTTATCAGCTCAGCAGAGATAGAGGGAGGGGCAGAACTTGCCGAATAGAGTTTATATCCTGGCCTGGCTGAAGTTTCTCAGAGCTGAGCTGTCTCTGTGTGTGTA
This sequence comes from Oncorhynchus mykiss, assembly GCF_013265735.2. Classification (NCBI taxonomy): domain Eukaryota; kingdom Metazoa; phylum Chordata; class Actinopteri; order Salmoniformes; family Salmonidae; genus Oncorhynchus; species Oncorhynchus mykiss. Next base: position 71,135,339 of record NC_048581.1, read on the forward strand.
AATGGACTGGGATGAAGTCACTGCCGAAAGTCACTGCCGTTATGACAACAGAGCCCTGCAGCCTTGACAAGACCCCAGAATTTGAGTTTTGCTCCACCCAACACACACGGCTCACTCATTGTGTTTATGAATTCACCTTCTGGTGAATTTGCTATCTAAAAAAGCACAACATTGTTGACTTACCCTGTTGCAGGTGGTGCAGAAAGACAACAGGTTTTCATTAGATTCTGAGAAAAGGCAAAACCAAAAATTTCATTCCAGACTAACCTTTTGGCAGGTTTATCACAGCAAGAGCCATGCACAGTGTCCTCTTATGATAACACTGTTCTTTCATTCTGTAAATCATACCTTTACCCAATTAATACTGAGCCCTGCAGACCCAGGTTACAACAGTTTCAACAATCTATCATTTAGACCAGCTGTTCAAGCATTTACAAACACCTTGTTCAGGTCCTATTTAAACATGTCCAGAGATACCTGACTGCAGTCAGAGGCTATGTGCTTCTTGGAAATGGACCGTTTTTACATGGAATCACATGACCATGTGGCCTCCCGGTTGGCGCAGTGGTCTAAGGCAGTGCTAGCTGTGCCACTAGAGATCTTGGTTCGAGTCGACAGGTGTACGATGTTTCCTCTGACACATGGCTTCCGGGCTCAGTGGGCATTGTGTCAAGAAGCAGTGCGGCTTGGTTGGGTTGTGTTTCGGAGGACGCCTGGCTCTCGACGTTTGCCTCCCGAGTCCGTACGGGAGTTGCAGCGATGAGACAAGACTGTAACTACCAATTGAATACCACAAAATTGGTTGAGAAAAAGGGAAAAAATATACATTTAATAAAAGGAATCACATGACCATTTTGTCACCAGATCAAATTGACACTTCTGTATTTCATTTATCTTAATTGAGAGGCTAATATGTTCAATATGAGCTAATGTGTGAGCTAGTGCACGACGGCGCACACACGCTGTAACAAACGTGCATAAAATAGCCAGGAATAAGAGATTCTGGAAGTTGGTCAGCGCAGTAATAATAGTGTATTGATAGGAAAATCAAAGGGGTTCATCACCAGTGGTGTAAAGTACTTAAGTAACAATACTTTAAAGTACTACTTAATTAGTTATTTTTTGATATATGTACTTTACTATTTATATTTTTGACTACTTTTACTTTTACTTCATTCCTATAGACAATTCTGTACTTTTTACTCCATATATTTTCTCTGACACCCAAAAGTACTCGTTACATTTTGAATGCTTAGCAGGACAAAAAATGATCCAATTCGCACACTTATCAAGAGAACAAACCATGTCATCCCTGCTGCCTCTGATCTTGCGAACTCACGAAACACAAAAGCTTGTTTTTAAATTATGTCTGAGTGTTGCAGTGTGACCCTGGCCATCTGCAAATAAATAAAAAAACAAGAAAAAACAAGAGAAAAATAACAAGTAATTAAAGAGCAGCAGTAAAAAATACAATTTATACAGGGGGGGTGCCGGTACAGACTCAATGTGCGGGGGTACCAGTTAGTTGAGGAAGTATGTGAATGTCGGTAGAGTTATTAAAGTGACTATGCATAGATGTCAACAGTGTGGTGAAGGGGGGAGGGTGGGGCAAGCATCCTGGATGGCAGGAAGCTTGGCCCCAGTGACTACCTTCTGTAGTGCCTTGCGGTCGGAGGCCGAGCAATTGCCATACCAGGCAGTGATGCAACCAGATGCTCTCGATAAAGCAGCTGTAGAAACTTTTGTGGATCTGAAGACCCATGCCAAATCTTTTCAGTCTCCTGAGGGGGAATAGATTTTGTCGTGCACGCTCCACGACTGTCTTGGTGTGCTTGGACCATGTTAGTTTGTTGGTGATGTGGACACCAAGGAACTTGAAGCTCTCAACCTGTTCCACTGCAGCCCCGTCGATGAGAATGGGAATCTTTTTCCTGTGGTCCACAATCATCTCCTTAGTCTTGATCATGTTGAGAGAGAGGTTGTTGTCCTAGCACCACACGGCCCTCCCTATAGACTGTCTCGTTGTTGTCGATGATCAGGCCTAACACTGTTTGTGTCATCGGCAAATTTAATGATGGTGTTGGAGTCGTGCCTGGCCGTGCAGTCATGAGTGAAAAGGTAGTACGGGGGGGGGGATGAGCACTCACCCCTGAGGGGACCCTGTGTTGAGGATCAGCGTGGCGGATGTGTTGTTACCTACCCTTACAACCTGGGGGCGACCCGTCAGGAAGTCCAGGATCCAGTTGCAGAGGGAGGTGTTTAGTCCCAGGGTCCTTAGCTTATTGATGAGCTTTGAGGGCACTATGGTGTTGAACGCTGAGCTGTAGTCAATGAACAGCATTCTCATATAGGTATTCCTTTTGTCCAGGTGGGAAAGGGCAGTGTGGAGTGCAATAGAGATTGCATCATCTGTGGATATGTTTGGGTGGTATGCAAATTGGAGTGGGTCTAGAGTTTCTGGGATGATGGTGTTGATGTGAGCCATGACCAGCCTTTCAAAGCACTTCATGGCTACAGACGTGAGTGCTACGTTTCGGTAGTCATTTAGGCAGGTTACCTTAGTGTTCTCTGACACAGGCACTATGGTGGACTGCTTAAGACATGTTGGTTTTACAGACTTGGTCAGGGAGAGGTTGAAAATGTCAGTGAAGACACTTGCTAGTTGGTCAGCTCATGCTCGCAGTACACGTCCTGGTAATCAAATCAAATCAAATTTTATTTGTCACATACACATGGTTAGCAGATGTTAATGAGAGTGTAGTGAAATGCTTGTGCTTCTAGTTACGACAATGCCGTAATAACCAACGAGTAATCTAACCTAACAATTCCACAACTACTACCTACTACTACTCCACAACTACTACCTTACACTCCCTTTACAAGTGTAAAGGGATAAAGAATATGTACATAAAGATATATGAATGAGTGATGGTACAGAACGGCATAGGCAAGATGCAGTAGATGGTATAGAGTACAGTATATACATATGAGATGAGTAATGCAGGGTATATAAACATAAAGTGGCACAGTTTAAAGTGGCTAGTGATACATGTAATACATAAAGATGGCAAGATGCAGGAGATGATATAGAGTACAGTATATGCATGTACATTTGAGTTGAGTAATGTAGGGTATGTTAACATTATATTAAGTGGCATTGTTTAAAGTGGCTAGTGAAACATTTTTTCCATCCATTTCCATCCATTTCCATTATTAAAGTGGCTGGAGTTGAGTCAGTATGTTGGCAGCAGCCACTCAATGTTAGTGGTGGCTGTTTAACAGTCTGATGGCCTTGAGATAGAAGCTATTTTTCAGTCTCTCGGTCCATGCTTTGATGCACCTGTACTGACCTCGCCTTCTGGATGATAGCGGGGTGAACAGGCAGTGGCTCGGGTAGTTGTTGTCCTTGATGATCTTTTTGGCCTTCCTGTGACATCGGGTTGTGTAGGTGTCCTGGAGGGAAGGTAGTTTGCCCCCAGACCTCACTACCCTCTGGAGAGCCTTACGGTTGTGGGCGGAGCAGTTGCCGAACCAGGTGGTGATACAGCCCGACAGGATGCTCTCGATTGTGCATCTGTAGAAATTTGTGCTTTTGGTGACAGGCCGAATTTCTTCAGCCTCCTGAGGTTGAAGAGGTGCTGCTGTGCCTTCTTCACAACGCTGTCTGTGTGGGTGGACCAATTCAGTTTGTCCGTGATGTGTACGCCGAGGAACTTAAAACTTACTACCCTCTCCACTACTGTCCCGTTGATGTGGATAGGGGGGTACTCCCTCTGCTGTTTCCTGAAGTCCACAATCATCTCCTTTGTTTTGTTGACATTGGGTGTGAGGTTATTTTCCTGACACCACACTCCGAGGGCCCTCACCTCATCCCCGTCTCGTTGTTGTTGGTAATCAAGCCTACCACTGTAGTGTCGTCCGCAAACTTGATGATTAAGTTGGAGGCGTGCATGGCCACGCAGTCGTGGGTGAACAGGGAGTACAGGAGAGGGCTCAGAACGCACCCTTGCGGGGCCCCAGTGTTGAGGATCAGCGGGGTGAAGATGTTGTTACCTACCCTCACCACCTGGGGGCGGCCCGTCAGGAAGTCCAGTACCCAGTTGCACAGGGCGGGGTCGAGACCCAGGGTATCGAACTTGATGACGAGTTTGGAGGGTACTATGGTGTTAAATGCTGAGCTGTAGTCGATGAACAGTATTCTCACATAGGTATTCCTCTTGTCCAGATGGGTTAGGGCAGTGTTGTTTTGATTGCGTTGTCTGTGGACCTATTGGGGCGGTAAGCAAATTGGAGAGGGTCTAGGCTGTCAGGTAGGGTGGAGGTGATATGGTCCTTGACTAGTCTCTCAAAGCACTTCATGATGACAGAAGTGAATGGTCCTTTTTTTGGGAACAGGAACAATGGTGGCCCTCTTGAAGCATGTGGGGACAGCAGACTGGGATAACGATTGATTGAATATGTCCGTAAACATACCAGCCAGCTGGTCTGCACATGCTCTGAGGACGCGGCTGGGGATGCCGTCTGGGCCTGCAGCCTTGCGAGGGTTAACACGTTTAAATGTTTCACACACATCGGCTGCAGTGAAGGAGAGCCCGCAGGTTTTGCTTGCGGGCCTTGTCAGTGCCACTGTATTGTCCTCAAAGTGAGCAAAAAAGTAAATGAGTCTGTCTGGGAGCAAGACATCCTGGCCCGCGACTGGGCTGGTTTTCATTTTGTAATCCGTGATTGACTGTAGACCCATACCTCTTGTGTCTGAGCCGTTGAATTGCGACTCTACTTTGTCTCTATACTGACACTTAGCTTGTTTGATTGCCTTGCGGAGGGAATAGCTAGACTGTTTGTATTCGGTCATGTTTCCGGTCACCTTGCCCTGGTTATAAGCAGTGGTTCGCGCTTTCAGTTTCGCGCGAATGCTGCCATCAATTCACGGTTTCTGGTTTGGGAATGTTTTAATTGTTGCTGTGGGTATAACATTGCCGATGCACTTTCTAATGAACTTGCTCAGCATCGTGGTCGTGGTCAGCTTTTCCGAAAGGAGGGCGGGGGAGGGCCTTATATGCGTCGCGGAAGTTAGAATAACAATGATCCAGGGTTTTACCAGCCCTGGTTGCACAATCAATATGCTGATAGAATTTAGGGAGTCTTGTTTTCAGATTAGCCTTGTTAAAATCCCCAGCTACAATTAATAAAGCCTCAGGATACAGTGGGGAGAACAAGTATTTGATACAATGCCAATTTTGCAGGTTTTCCTACTTACAAAGTATGTAGACCTCTACATGCTTTGTAAGTAGGAAAACCGGCAAAATCGGCAGTGTATCAAATACTTGTATGTGGTTTCCAGTTTACATAGAGTCAAATAAAGTTTGTTCAGGGCCATCGATGTGTCTACTTGGGGGGGATATATACAGCTGTGATTATACTCAAAGATAATTCCCTTCGTAGATAATGCGGTCGACATGTGATTGTGAGGAATTCTAAGTCAGGTGAACAGAAGGACTTGAGTTCCTGTATGTTGTTATGATCACACCACGTCTCGTTAATCATAAGGCATACCCCCCCGCCCCTGTCGGCGCAATGCGTGAAGAAACCAGCTGGCTGCACCGACTCCATTAGCGTCTCTCGAGTAAGCCATGTTTCCGTGAAGCAAAGAACGTTACAGTCTCTGAAGTCTCTCTGGAATGCTACCCTTGCTCGGATTTCATCCACCTTGTTGTCAAGAGACTGGACATTGGCGAGTAGTATGCTAGGGAGTGGTGCGCGATGTGCCCGTCTCCGGAGCCTGACCAGAAGACCGCTACGTTTGCCCCTTTTACGGTGTCGTTGTTTTGGGTCGCCGGCTGGGATCCGATCCATTGTCCTGGGTGGAAGGCAAAACACAGGATCCGCTTCGGGAGAGTCATATTCCTGGTCGTAATGATGGTGAGTTGACATTGCTCTTATATTCAGTAGTTCCTCCCGACTGTATGTAATGAAACATACGATTACCTGGGGTATCAATGTAAAAAAACAAAATACTGCATAGTTTCCTAGGAACGCGAAGCGAGGCGGCCATCTCTGTCGGTGCCGGAAGTAGCAAGTAGTAATCCGTCTGACCCTGCGGCCTTGTAAATGTTGACCTGTCTAAAGGTCTTACGACTCAATCTTAGTCCTGTATTGACGCTTTGCCTGTTTGATGGTTCATCAGAGGGCATAGCGGGATTTCTTATAAGCTTCCGGGTTAGAATCCTGCTCCTTGAAAGCGGCAGCTGTAGCCTTTAGCTCAGTGCGGATGTTGCCTGTAACCCATGGCTTCTGGTTGGGGTATGTGCCATTGGAGGAATCCCGGAACATATTCCACTCTGTGCTAGAAAAACAGTCCTGTAGCATCTGCTTCCTCTGACCACTTTTTTATTGATCTAGTCACTGGTGTTTCCTGCTTTAATTTTAGCTTGTATCCAGGAATCATGAGGATGAGTGTCTGTGTGTGGAGTATAGGTAGTCCATACATCTTTTCCCTCTGGTTGCACATTTAACATGTGGATAGAAATTTGGTAAAACTGATTTAAGCATTAAGCATTAAATTCCCTGGCTACGCCTCTGGGTGAGCTTTTTCTTGTTTGCTTATGGCGGAATACAGCTCATTCAATGCTATCTAAGTGCCAACCACTGACTGAGCTACGAAGAATACAAATGAGAACTCTCTCGGTAGGAAGTGGGATCTACAGCTTATCATGACGAGCTATAGCACCAGCTGTTATTTACAAAAATATATAGACAGCCGCCCCTGGTCTTACCAGATGCCACTGTTCTATCCTGCCGGTACATCGTATAACCAGCCAGCTGTATGTTGATAGTCGTCATTCAGCCACTACTCTGTGAAGCATAAGATGTTACAGTTTTTAATGTCCCGTTGGTAGTTTAATCTTCCCTGTAACGCTGCTCTTTTGTTGTCCAAATATCGCACGTTTGCTAGCCGAATTGAGGGAAGTGGGGGTTTATATGATCGCCTTCGAATTCTCAGAAGGCAGCCAGCTCTCCGGCCCCTCTTTCTCCGCCTCCTCTTCAAGTAGATCACAGGGGTTGGGACCTGTTCCCGAGGGAGCCATATATCCTCAGATTCTGCTAGTCCGTGGTGAGTAATCGTAGTCCTGATGTCTAGAAGGTATTTTTCGGTCATAAGAGATGGTAGAGGCAACATTATGTACAAAATAAGTAGAAAAATAAGTTACAAACAACGCAGATAATTGAACAAAAAAACATAATCGGTTGGGGGCACGTAAAACGTCTGCCTTTTGCTCCGGCGCCATCTTACCAAGATGGCACCTGTAGGTTAGACATGCCTCCAACCACACCCTCACCTGCCTCCTGCTTAATAGGCAATTATCATTACGCTCCCGCTGTGTGGTGATTAACCAGTGGTTGTGAATGGGTCGCAAGTGTGAGTAAAAAAAAACGAAATATATATATATATTTTTTATTAAAAAAAATAAAAAAATAAATATACTCCAGTCAACTGAAATAACTAAAACCAGGTAGAAATGATAAAGTGTGTAGAAACTATAATGAACCTATATATATGTGTATATATTTATTTTTTACTCCCCTTTGCTCCACAATTTCTATCTTGTCGCATCGCCGCAATTCTCCAATGGGCTTGGGATGCAAAACATGACCCGCCAAACCTCACTGCTTAACCCGGAAGCCAGCTACACCAACGTGTCTGAGGAAACACTGTTCCACTGACGACCGAGGCCAGCCTATAGGCGCCCGGCCTACCACAAGGAGTCGCTAGAGCGCAATGAGCCAAGTAAAGCGCCACCGGCCAAACCCTTCCTTAACCCGGACAATTGTGCGCCGCCCTATGGGACTCCCGATCACGGCCGGTTGTGATACAGCCCGGGATTGAACCCAGGTCTGTAGTGACCGCTGCGCCACTCGGGAGCCCCAAACATATATTATCTTCAATCACAGTATTTTCAATATAGAGTTATTAGCAGCGCAGTGTCGCGTATTTGGTTGATTTTGTTGTCTCAAACCGGTGAGCTTAACATTCTTTATCAAGAATATGAATATCAAGAGTCCTGTTCATAGTCCATTGACATGTCCTCCATTTCACCCTGGTTGGGGAATGTTTTCCCTGTTCCCACCTTACAGAAGTGATCATATTTATGCAGGATGGATAGACAGAACAAGATGTATTGAGGTGCATGTACAGTATTGGCAGGGCTGACTCGGTCTACAGCACACACACACACACACACACACACACACACACACACACACACACACACACACACACACACACACACACACACACACACACACACACACACACACACACACACACACACACACACACACACACACACACACACACACACACACACACACACACACACACACACCACAGCTGGGGTGGTCTAGCCTAGAGGTAGGGGGTGCCAGACTGGAGTGGTGGTTTATAGAGGGATAATGATCATGTACAGTGACATAAACAAAGGGACAATTTCAGATGTGTATGCATTTCTGTGGCTCTTTTTTTAGTGAGGATAACTGTAGCAAACATTCAGATCCCACTGTCTCCTCCATATGAGTCTCATTTGTCTTCCTGTATTGTTTTTTTCTTGTGGTAGCTGACATGACCTTGGGAGGTTATTGAATAGACTAAATAGACCAATTGTGTTTGATATACAGTGTTTCTCTCTCCTCTTTCCCCTGTCTGTGATATGTCTGTGTCCCTTAAGGTCAATGTCCTCTTCTGCTCAGGTGCTTCTCTCCATTTCTCTATTGGTCTCTCCGTTTCGAATCGGTCCTTCAGGCTCTACCGCTCTATCCCCCTCTCTTTCTTATCCATAAAGAGAGTTCAAGAGAGAGGGGAGAATAGGAAAACAATGGATGAGGGAGAGAGATATAGAGAGAGAAGCGGGTAGTGGAGGAATGAGAGAGGGCAGAGCTGTGAGTAATAGGTTGGGGTGCGAGGACATACTACAGAGACACAACAGAGCTAACACTAACAGTTACTATAAAAAACAGCTCAGTCGCTGTCATTACATACTCTGAGAGGAGAAGGAAGAGAAAGGAGAAAAATGGCTGGACTAAAACACAAAGTCTTAGTAGAATGCAAAACAGGATGTTAGAGAAATGGCGGATTCAGTTACGTTGTAGTGTACTGTAGCTATTTTGGATGATGCACATAATTGTGTATTTACGAATTAACAAACACATCATGAGATGCTGAACGTCTTGACTGAAACCTCTGAACCCCTCTGGGTGACTTGAGAATCTTATTCGTCTAACAGCAAACCGAACATGTTATTGTTTATCTGATAACCATGAAATTCCTCAGGGTTTCATGTGTTTACAAGCCACAATTACTGTGGGGATCCATTCCACTGCCATCAAAGCCTTCTCTACATGCCCACGCTCAGATGTTAATTAATGAAGGATGCCACCACACAAATATATCTATAGACATTTGGGATGGTTTCTCAAAAAATGTCAATGCAAAAAAGAATGTTCTCCAATGTTCGCTTGGTGAGGAGATGTGTTCAAAAGCAAAATAAATGGTTGGGTACGGGTAACCAATTCATCATCAGATTTAAATTACATTTAAGAGGAAGCAGAGCCGTTAAATCAAACCAAAATGTCAACGGAAAACATGTTATCTAACAATATACTTCCTGGATTGGTCGATGTTGCCAACAATGGTCATCACGGGAACAGTTGGAAGTCAGGGAAAACCTTAGCAAAGAAGCCAGCCATGTTTCACCACTTTGGGACGAATGCATCTTTAAAAAAAATATATATATTTCACCTTTATTTAACCAGTTAGGCCAGTTGAGAACAAGTTCTCATTTACAACTGCGACCTGGAAAAGATAAACAAAAGAAGCGTGAAAAAAAAACAACACAGAGTTACACATGGGATAAACAAGTGTACAGTCAATAACACAATAGAAAAATCTGTATACAGTGGGTGCAAATGAAGTAAGGAGGTAAGGCAATAAATAGGCCAATAGTGGCGAAGTAATTACAATTTAGCAATTTACACTGGAGTGATATACTCTATGTGCAGTTGAGGATGTGCAAGTAGAAATACTGGTGTGCAAAAGAGCAGAAAAACAAAAACAAATATGGGAATGAGGTAGGTATTTGGTTGGATGGGCTATTTACAGATGGGCTGTGTACAGCTGCAATGATCGGTAAGCTGCTCTGATAGCTGATGCTTAAAGTGAGTGAGGGAGATATAAGGCTCCAACTTCAGTGATTTTTGCAATTTTTTCCAGTCATTGGCAGCAGAAAACTGGAAGGAAAGGCGGCCAAAGCAGGTGTTGGCTTTGGGGATGACCAGTGAAATATACTTGCTTGAGCGTGTGCTACGTGTTGGTGTTGCTATGGTGACGAGTGAGCTGAGATAAGGCTGATTGAGGTAGCATGTTGGTATTACGAACTGGTATTACGAACTCAATCAGGGACATGTTGAAAATGTCAGTGAAGACACGTGCCAGTTAGTCAGCACATTCCCGGATCACACGTCCTGGAAATCCGTTTTGCCCCGCAGCCTTGTGTATGTTGACCTATTAAAAGGTCTTACTCACGTCGGCTACGGAGAGCATGATCACACAGTTGTCCGGAACAGCTGATGCTCTCATGCATACCTCAGTGTTGCTTGCCTCGAAGCGAGCATAGAAGTGATTTAGCTCGTCTGGTAGGCTCGTGTCACTGGGCAGCTTGCGGGATTTTTTATTTTATTTTTTACCTTTATTTAACTAAGCAAGTCAGTTAAGAACAAATTCTTATTTTCAATGACGGCCTTGGAACAGTGGGTTAACTGCCTGTTCAGGGGCAGAACAACAGATTTGTACCTTGTCAGCTCGGGGATTTGAACTTTCAACCTTCCGGTTACTAGTCCAACACTCTAACAACTAGGCTACCCTGTTTCCCTTTGTAATCTGTACTAGTGTAGTATGATTCAATCTTAGCCCTGTATTGACGCTTTGCCTGTTTGATGGTTCGTCGCAGGGCATAGCAGGATTTCTTGTAAGCTTCCGGGTTAGAGTCCAGCACCTTGAAAGCGGCACCTCTACCCTTTAGCTCAGTGCGGATGTTGCCAGTGATTCATGGCTTCTGGTTGGGGTATGTACATACAGTCACTGTGGGGACGACGTCCTCGATGCACATATTGATAAAGCCTGTGACTGATATGGCGTACTCCTCGATGCCATCAGAAAATTCCCGGAACATGTTCCAGTCTGTGATAGCGAAACAGTCCTGTAGTTTAGCATCTGCTTCATCTGACCACTTATTTATAGACCGAGTCACTGGTGCTTCTTGCTTTAATTTTTGCTTGTACGCAGGAATCAGGAGGATAGAGTTGTGGTCGGATTTACCAAATGGAGGGCGAGGGAGAGCTTTGTACGCGTCTCTGTGTGTGGAATACAGGTGATCTAAAAAAAAATTCCCTCTGGTTGCACGTTTAACATGTTGATAGAAATTTGGTAGAACTGATTTCAGTTTCCCTGCATTAAAGTCTCCTGCCACAAGGAGCGCCACCTCTGGGTGAGCGGTTTCCTGTTTGCTTATTTCCTTATACAACTGAGTGCGGTCTTAGTGCCAACATCTGCCTGTGGTGGCAAATAAACAGCCACGAAAAGTATAGCTGAAATCTCTCTAGGCAAGTAGTATGGCCTGCAATTTATCACAATATACTCTACTTCAGGCGAGCAAAATATAGAGACTTCCTTAGATTTATCCATGTCGTCATTCAGCCACGAAGTCATCCCGTTTGTTATTTTTCACGTAAATGTAATCAATGTCAAACAAACTATACCACAATAGAACAAGAAGCTCTTGCTTTGTTGTTGGCTCTGCAATACTTTGAGGTATATATTGGTTCCAGTGCCCTACCAGTGATTGTATATACTGATCATAACCCCTTAGTGTTTCTCCACCGGATGTACAACCAGAACCAACGCCTTATGCGCTTGGAGATCCGCCACAAAAAGGGTTCAGATAATGTATTGGCAGATGCTTTGTCTTGTGGGTAAATAAAAATATTTTAGTATGTTTTGTAAGGTTGACTTTGTTGTTGATCTTGTGGGTTATTCATTGTTATACTGTGGTCGCAATCCCTAGGGTTGCTCTTTTAAGTGTGGGAGTGTTACGAATACAAGTATCCTGTGTGTGTATCCTGTGTGTGTGTGTTTTTCTTTTCTCTCCTTCTCCACTCACAGGTGGAAATCATCCCTCCCCAATCAGTCCCCAAACAGTCACCAATCAATCAGAAGACACACCTCCTCCTGTTTCCTACCCAATCACAGTTCTGTTCCCTTGGTTTAAAAACCCTGTCAGTTGTTTGCTCTAGAGCTCAATCTCTCTGTAAATGCCATATGTTTGTAGAGCTCTCTGGTTCACGCGCTCCTACTATGTCTCTAGCTCTTTAAGTATTGAGCGCTCTTTTGTTTGAGCACCTCCATATCACTTTGTCCCCACCTGTGAGTATTGTTTTTGTTATGGTGTTTGATGGTGGGAAAAGGGGGAACCAAGACAAGTCGCCCATGAGCATACACTACCCGTAGGTAAACTTTGTTAAAAACACTAGTTAGAACTGGGCGGACCACCAACTATTTTTGGTTAGTTAGCTGTTGTTGAAATAGGCTAGTCTAACTTAGGGGTGTTTTTGGATACTTATAGTTTATTTCCTTGGGTCCAGCTCAGCCCCTTTGCCTGCCCCCCATTACCGTGTGCTTTCCAATAAACCATGTTTTGACGGTAATTTAGTTGTCTGTGGTTATTTTGTTCTCACTCTTTTTCACTATTATAATTTGCATGAGTTATGTTACGGGTCTCGTTACCATCTCCCCTGTCGGGACAAAAGGGATTCTTAACACAGGATATTACAGTTTTGATGTCCCATTGGTAGGATATTCGTATTTGTACCTTGTATAATTTATTGTCCAATGATTGCACGTTGGCGAGTAGTATTGATGGTATCGGCAGCTTTCCCACTCGCCTTTTCTGGGTTCTGACAAGACATCCGGCTCTTTGTCCTCTGTACCTGCGTTGCTCCCACAGCTGGGAGCTGAGGGGGTATATAACAAGCGGCAACATTGAGGGACCTATGTCTGGAGAGATGGATCTTTAAAAGTAGAAGCTCGAACTGTTTGGGCATAGACCTGGATAGTATGACAGAACTCTGCAGGCTTTCTCTACAGTAGATTCCGCCCCTTAAAGCAGTACGGTCTTGACGGATAATGTTGTAATTGGGTGTGGAAATTTCAGAATTTTTGGTGGCCTTAAAACAGGATTCAGACACAGATAGGACATCAGGGTTGGCAGAGTGTGCTAATGCAGTGAATAAAGCAAACTTAGAGGAGGCTTCTGATGTTAACATGCATGAACCCAAGGCTTTATGGTTGCAGAAGTCAACAAATGAGAGTGCCTGGGGACACACAGGGCCTGGGTTAACCTCTACATCTCCAGAGGAACAGAGGAGGAGTAGGATGAGGGTACGGCTAAAGGCTATAAGAACTGGTTCTCTAGTGCTTTGGGAACAGAGAATAAAAGGAGCAGATTTCTGGGTGTGGTATAATAGATTCAGAGCATAGTGTACAGACAAGGGTATGGTAGGGTTTGAGTACAGTGGGGGTAAACCTAGGCATTGAGTGATGATGAGAGAGGTTTATCTCTGGAGGTGCCAATTAAGCTAGGTGCAGTCTCCGCATGTGTGGGGGGTGGGACAAGGGGGCTACCTGAGGCATGTTGAGCAGGACTAGGGGCTCCGCAGTAAAATAAAACAGAGCTGCCCTAAACAACAGAATACAAGGCATATTGACATTAGAGATAGACATAAAGCAATCACAGGTGTTGATTGGGAGAGCTAAGACAACAATGGGTAAAGAGCTAGGACAACAACAATGGGTAAATGACGATAAATGGGCAGAGAGGGTCAGTTAGCGACACACAATGAACAGTCCAGCAGGCATCAGCTGTGTAGCTGAGTGATCACAGGGTCCAATGAGCCACAAAGATGAAACAAGGAGCCGTTCGGTAGTCGATTACTACGCAAGGCGAGCGGTAGACACGGCGTTCAGGAAGCTAGCAGGCCGGGGATAGCAGATGGATCAACGCCAACATTCACGACACAGAGGCTGGTTGAGAGCACATCGGCCGAATTACGTCAGCAGACCAGCAGACCAGTCGTGATGGATTGGCGGGGCTCCGTGTCGACAAAGGGTCCAGGCCAATTGGCAAGAGAGGTATTGCAGTTGGTGTAATTTGTTTGCTAGTCGGGAAATGGGCCTAGCTCGAGGCTAGCTGGTGCACGCTTCTGGACAAGGGCGTTAGTCACAATAGCCACTCGGTAGCAACTAGCTAGCTGCTAAGATCCGGTGTAATGGTCCAGAGCTTGTGGCAAGAATCCGGTGATGGAATTGGGAAAAAAAGCAGTCCGATATGCTCAGGGCTAATATCGTGCTGTGTAGACTGGAAGGTATTATCCGAGCTATCCGGGCTTAAGCGGCTGGAGTCCGAGCTAAAGGCCAAGACCGCTAGCAGTGGCTAACAGTGACTAAAAAGCCAGTAGCTAATTAGCTTCTGATGGAGGTTCCAGTTAAAAATAGTAGATCCGTAACACATTGGGTGAGGCGGGTTGCAGGGTGATTTATTTAATTCGAAAATGGAAAAAAGAGATTGAAATGTATACAAAAAAAATGAAAAAGACAATATTTACATGGGATGAAAACAAACATGTCTTACTGCTCCGCCATCTTGGTATGAGGGAGTGTGGTTTTGTAATTAAGATGTTTAACTATGATCATCCTTTTATGTTAGGCAGTGTAACCACAGCTGTGCCCCTCTGTGAGAGCGTGGAGAAACAGGACTCCAGGAATGCCAAGGCAGTCCCAGCATGTCAGCAACAGACCATCTCTGTGTTTTTATATGTCTGCCACACTCAAAAAAAAACATCTTCAATGGCAGAACAACATCCAAACCGAACCGTTTGTGCGACTGAGTTTTCAGAGACACAGAGAATATCTTTGGATTTCCAAATGTTTTCATGATTCAGAAATCAGGCCCACCACTCCCATTACTGTGTTGGTGGGCCATGTGAATAAACATTCCTCACTCTGGATGAGGGAGGGCAGAAAAGCACAGACATTCTGACACCGGCAATGATGAAATCTTCAATTGAAAAAAAGCTTTAAATTAATTAACAGATGTCTATATGCATACACCTGCCCTGCATTGGTGTTTGCTACTTCTGATGCATTACACTCCTTCCTTCCTGGCCCAACTCCAGACGGGCCATAGCTCATGTTCATTGTTTTCAATCATCTCTGATCTCTTTCTACCACAGGTTAGAAAACACATTTTCAACAAGTCCACATATACTTTCGGAACCCTCCTTATACACTTAGTGTACATATGCAACCTGCCATTAAAAACAGTATATCCACTTCATTTTTAGACCGCTTTTAAAACACTGAAACCAAACTCGGCAACTATGGCTACTTCCTCCGCGCCTGCGCATTATCATCGTCTGTATGCAAAATACACCATATTACTGTCTTGCTAATGTGCCTGCACTTTGTATGCTGAACTGCCTAGAAAACCCCCATAACTGATCCAAATGGGTACCCAATTAGGATACAGTTATTTCGAAACAAATATGCATTCAAAACGCCAGGCTTTTGAGTGCTTAATCAAATGACATAGGCTATTCACTGCAGTTTACAGCCTTGACATAGAGTTTTGTACTCACTTGAAAACAATAATAACACTTCAAAACATTGTATTGTTATAGCCTAGGTAGGATACATTTCTTGTCCCTAAAAAAACGTTAACAATAGGCTTTTCGAGCTTCATACCCGGGGACTGGGAGGGAGCACACGGAAGCGTTGATAGTGTGATTTTGTGATCTGATAACTTTTTTTTCTTTTGCTGTGTAAATTTACTAGACATATTCACTGCACTATTAAGCCTAACATTAAGGTTATGAATTATAGGTTCATATGTATACGCTTCTAATTTAGGCTATAGGCTACATCTCGAGAGTGTCTGTCTTCATTGTTCTGTTGTGCAATTAAGCACTGGGCCTCTCCGCTGCCACGGTTATTCCTTATAAATCTTGTGGAGGGCAAGAAAGAGCAAGACTACAAAACCTTGTTGGACACTTATTTCAAATTATTTTCTTTGGCCTACTTTTAGCCTATTGGAGGAGAGATGCAAGCTTGCTCTTGCTTGCAGAATGTAAAATAGGCTACAGCATTAACGGTCGGGGAGTTGAAAAAGAGGAGGCCATATTTTCCTATAGTTGGCCTATCTTAATTTTTCATTAGGCCTACATGTACATTGAAGTATTATTTGCAGTTGTCACTATACCAATGAACACACCCTGAAAGCACTGAATGGTCTGAACCAGTATCTGTGTGTTAGAGACCTTATGAATTGTCTTGTGCTACCATCTTATTACTAGTGTGCAGTAGGATGAGTGGATCCGTTTGATTGACAGGTGTAGAACTAGAATGATACATTTACCTCTAGTGTGGATGCTCACCAACGTTTTCTAGTTATGTAACTTTATAGTTTATCATTACAGTTAACATTATAGTTATTGGCCTTAACTCTGACATGTAATTATTATCACAACAGAACTAGCCGACTACTAGGTCTAGCTAACGTTAGCAAACTTGAATAAAATAAATATAAAATTACAATTATAAACTTACAATTATTTACTTTACTCTTTCAAATAATTGAATCTGGAAGTAAAGCGTCCCTTCCAGGGTAAAGTCCCTTCCATTGTTTGGTTGTACCCATAGCAACAATCGAAAATCAGGTGGATAGGCCTTGGTTGTTGCTGAGCACTTTACTTGGCGCTTTGCTTTGACTTTGTTTTTAGCTAGGGTCATTAAGACTAGGTATTGTACACTCTTAGAAAAAAGGTTCCAAAAGGGCTCTTTGGCTGTCCCAATAGGATAACCCATGTTGGGTTCTTCAAAGGGTTCACCTATGGGGACAGGCGAAGAACCCTTTAGGTTCTAGATAGCACCATTTTTTTTTAAAGAGTCTAACAACAGTTGATCCCCCTCAGATGACTCCTTATTCTATTACTGTAAACAATTTTGCTCTCTCTCTCTCACTCTCACTCTCACTCTCTCTCACACTCACTCACTCACACCC
The DNA here is from genome assembly GCF_013265735.2 of Oncorhynchus mykiss. Lineage (NCBI taxonomy): Eukaryota > Metazoa > Chordata > Actinopteri > Salmoniformes > Salmonidae > Oncorhynchus > Oncorhynchus mykiss. The sequence continues at coordinate 71,152,501 of NC_048581.1, forward strand.
TGCACCCTTAAGTAGATACGTTAAGCCCTCTAAATCACTTTAACTGCAAGCTTCCAGGTCACCTCAGCAGCTAACATTTCATTGCATCAGTACTGTGGTTGTTTGGAAGGTGCATGTTAATCAAAGAGTGCTGTTGTTGGGTGCCTTACATAAGGGGTGTGACCCTGACAGATGAAGCATTATCACAATTACCCACCCCCTGCAACCTCTCGCTTCAGCCCTGTAGCCCTTTGGCTCAGCACTGAGCGACAGTGGGACAGTTACACTGAAACTCCACACACACACACTCTATACTGTAACCATGCAGGGAAATGTGCAGTCAATACACATAATATTTGAAGGCAGGACACAAATACATACTCTTATCCGAATGGAAGAAGCATAGTTAGTGTGTAAATCAGTGGAGGCTGCTGAGGGGAGGATGGCTCACAATAATGGCTGGAACGGAGCAAATGGAATGGCATCAAACACATGGAAACCATTCCACTATTCTGCTCCGGTCATTACCACGAGCCCGTCCTCCCCAATTAAGGTGCTACCAACCTCCTGTGGTTTAAAGAGATACCACTATCCTATTGTTTACAAGTTGCCTATGAGAAATATGTGTTCCTAGAGGAAGAGCTGGATTGATACGGAGGAAGGGAAACAGAGTGTGAAGGGCAAGAGTTGCAGTGTACCTTTATTTCCAACCTTCACAGAGGAATGAGCTCAGAGCACAGCTGCATCTCCAGGCAAAGATTAGAGGGAGAAAAAAGACAGAGTCAAACCAGAGATCATCCCTGTTCCCCAGACTCAGCATCAAAGTCCTGTAAACTCAGCAGGGAGGTAAACCACAAGCATGGCTAAAGACTCAGAGACACAAACACACACACATACACAGGCCGTGTACGAAATCTGGCTTACTTAAACCCCATAGTCTACATACCATTTAGCACATACAGTTTAGTAAAAATTAATGCAGCAAGCAACAAATATCAGCATACTAGGCTCATGCTACTGAGAATGTGTCATCTAATGCACAATTGCTTTGATTCCCGAAAGTGTCCCCTCAACTGATTATCAGCTTTTGTCAGACACATGTGGGTCCCGAAAGACAATTCTCTTCCTCAATAGTGTGCAGCGAATTCTACTAGATGGAAAGCTGAAATGAGTATGACATCCTGGCATTTAAAGCATACTACATTTTAGAAATGTCACATACTATGAAACTTTATTTTTTCGCATATCCAAAATGCCTACCATTTAGAACACAAGTACGGGTATTGGAACACAACCACACACACCTAACATGCTGAACACGCACATAAACAGGACAGAAGCTACGGCCAAGAGGAAGGTACGCAAACAAACAGGAGGATTCTGTGCTGAGTCTGTGCAAAGAGCAGCCTAGGTTAGGAGGTGAGGTGACAAAATCCCTCAGCATGAGATTGTTAGTGTAAGAAAGTGGTACACATCCAAGCAAACAGTCATTTTCCAGCTTTTCTCAAGCTGTGAGAGAGAAGTGATGACAGGGGCTGGCATGTAAAGTAATACTCATGTAATAACACAGTTTGTGTTTTCAGAAGCAGTGTGAAGTGGACGTTAAGGTAATAGTTGACAGTGATTATGGTATCAGGGGAGAGTGGTGACAGCCTTATGTAGTGCTAGTTAGTGGTTGGACTCAGTGCTAGCCTTGTCCCATTAGCTACATCTCTACGACCTTTTCCCCTGACTGAGGTGAGAAGAGGAGCGAACTGGAACACACACACACACACACACACACACACACACACAGGAGTAAAGGATATGAGATTGGCTAATAAATCCAAGCTCTCTCATAACAGGACCATATTTTCCTTAAAACCTAAAGGTTAATCACAGCATACTTTCAAAATGAGCAGAAAACAAAAAGAAAAGCATTCATTTCTAATGATCATTCTCCTCATGTTCCCACTGTGTATTATTATGATTTCCCATTGAGGATTTGTATTGTTCCGTACTACTGAGGTATGTGTACCCTGAGAGTGGTGAAATGAGCTGGGGTTGACAGAGCCGACCAGGCCCCAGCCCGCAACCCAGACCGCTCCCCCCTCAGGTTGTGCGTATACTGGGGTCCCAGGCCAGGCTTCCCCATAGGGCTGGCTGACCCAGGTCCCTCAACACATCACAATGAGGCCCAGGCTGCAGTGGTAGCAGAGCAGTGCTTAGACCATGCTAACCTCAACTCCCAGAGCTGCTCAACATTAGCAAGACAAAGGAGCTGATTATGGAGTACAGAGGGGTGAGCATGTCCTCAACCGCATCTTTGGGGCTGTAGTGGAGCGGGTCGAGAGCTTCAAGTTCCTGGGTGTCGACATCACTGAGGAATTAGCATGGACAACACACTCATAAACTTGTGAAGAGGGCACAACAATGCCTTTTCCACCTCAGAAGGCTGAATATATTTGGCATGGGCCCTCAGATCTTAAAAAAGGTATACAGCTGCATCATTGAGAGCATCTTGACTGGCTGCATCACCGCAAGACACTACAGAATGTGGTGTGTACGGCCCAGTACATCACTAGGGACGAGCTCCCTGCCATCCAGGATCTCTATACCAGGCGGTGTCAGAGGTTGGCGCCAAATATGGTCAGACTTCAGCCACTCAAACAATAGACTGTTCTCTCTGCTACCACACGGCAAGCAATACCAGTGGACCAAGTCTGTAACCGAAAGGACCCTTAACTTAGAACCACCCATCCCGGATCCGGTATATTTGTCATCAGCAACGCTGAATAGCATAGCGCAACAGTCAAATAATACTACTAGAGAATATTCATATTCATGAAGTCACAAGTGAAATATAGCAAAACACAATTTAGCCTTTTGTTAATCACTTTGTCGTCTCAGATTTTGAAATTATGCTTTACAGTGAAAGCGATACAAGCATTTGTGTAAGTTTATCGATAGCACAACAAAACAATAAGTACACCTAGCATCAGGTAACTTGGTCACGAAAATCAGAAAAGCAATCAAATTAATCATTTACCTTTGATGATCTTTGGATGTCTTCACTCACGAGACTCCCAGTTAGACAGCAAATGTTCCTTTTGTTCCATAAAGATATTTTCTATATCCAAATACCTCCGTTAGTTTGGTGCGTTATGCCCAGGAATCCACCGGAAAGAGCGGTCACGACATCGCAGACAAAAATTCCAAGTTATATCCATAATGTACACAGAAACATGTCAAACGTTTTTTATAATCAATTCTCAAGGTGTTTTTCAAATATCTATTCGATAATATATCAACCGGGACAGTTGGCTTTTCACTAGGACCGGGAGTAACAATGGCCGCCTCTCTCTTTTGCGTACAAATCACTCTGAGAGCCCCCACCTGTCCACTTACGCAATGTGGTCGTTCACGCTCATTCTTCAAAATAAAAGCCTGAAACTATGTCTAAAGGCTGTTGACACGTTAGGGAAGCCATAGAAAAAGGAATTTGGTTGATATCCCTTTCAATGGGCAATATGGATGCATAGAAACACAGGGGTTTCAAAATAAGAGTCACTTCCTGATTGGATTTTTCTCAGGCTTTCGCCTGCAATATCAGTTATGTTATACTCACAGACAATAAATTTACAGTTTTGGAAACTTCAGAGTGTTTTCTATCCTAAGTTGTCAATCATATGCATATTCTAGCATCTGGTCCTGAGAAATAGGCTGTTTATTTTTCCAAACATAAAAATAGTGCCCCCTGGCTTCAAGAGGTTACAGCTTTTACCCCCAAGCCATAAGACTGATAAACAAGACTACTAAATAGCTAATCAAATGTATACATTCATTCAGACCATAGAGTTCAATCTTGGTTTCATCAGACCAGAGAATCTTGTTTCTCATGGTCTGAGTCCTTTATGTGCCTTTTGGCAAACTCCAAGCTGGCTGTTATGTGCCTTTTACTGAGGAGTGGCTTTCGTCTGGTCACTCTACCATAAAGGTCTGATTGGTGGAATGCTGCAGAGATGGTTGTCCTTCTGGAAGGTTCTTCCATCACCACAGAGGAACCCTGGAGCTCTTTCTGGTTCTTGGTCACCACCCTGACCAAGGCCCTTTTTAAAAAAATTTATTTCACCTTTATTTAACCAGGTAGGCAAGTTTGCGACCTGGCCAAGATAAAGCAAAGCAGTTCGACACATACAACGACACAGAGTTACACATGGAGTAAAACAAACATACAGTCAATAATACAGTATAAACAAGTCTATATACGATGTGAGCAAATGAGGTGAGATAAGGGAGGTAAAGGCAAAAAATGCCATGGTGGCAAAGTAAATACAATATAGCAAGTAAAACACTGGAATGGTAGATTTGCAGTGGAAGAATGTGCAAAGTAGAAATAAAAAGAATGGGGTGCAAAGGAACAAAATAAATAAATAAAATAAATACAGTAAGGAAATAGGTAGTTGTTTGGGCTAAATTATAGGTGGGCTATGTACAGGTGCAGTAATCTGTGAACTGCTCTGACAGCTGGTGCTTAAAGCTAGTGAGGGAGATAAGTGTTTCCAGTTTCAGAGATTTTTGTAGTTCGTTCCAGTCATTGGCAGCAGAGAACTGGAAGGAGAGGCGGCCAAAGAAATAATTGGTTTTGGGGGTGACCAGAGAGATATACCTGCTGGAGCACGAGCTACAGGTGGGTGCTGCTATGGTGACCAGCGAGCTGAGAAAAGGGGGGACTTTACCTAGCAGGGTCTTGTAGATGACCTGGAGCCAGTGGGTTTGGCGACGAGTATGAAGCGAGGGCCAGCCAACGAGAGCATACAGGTCGCAATGGTGGGTAGTATATGGGGCTTTGGTGACAAAACGGATTGCACTATGATAGACTGCATGCAATTTGTTGAGTAGGGTATTGGAGGCTATTTTGTAAATGACATCGCCGAAGTCGAGGATTGGTAGGATGGTCAGTTTTACAAGGGTATGTTTGGCAGCATGAGTGAAGGATGCTTTGTTGCGAAATAGGAAGCTAATTCTAGATTTAACTTTGGATTGGAGATGTTTGATGTGGGTCTGGAAGGAGAGTTAACAGTCTAACCAGACACCTAGGTATTTGTAGTTGTCCACGTATTCTAAGTCAGAGCCGTCCACAGTAGTGATGTTGGACAGGCGGGCAGGTGCAGGAAGCGATCGGTTGAAGAGCATGCATTTAGTTTTACTTGTATTTTAAGAGCAATTGGAGGCCACGGAAGGAGAGTTGTATGGCATTGAAGCTTGCCTGGAGGGTTGTTAACACAGTGTCCAAAGAAGGGCCAGAAGTATACAGAATGGTGTCGTCTGCGTAGAGGTGGATCAGAGACTCACCAGCAGCAAGAGCGACATCATTGATGTATACAGAGAAGAGAGTCGATCCAAGAATTGAACCCTATGGCACCCCCATAGAGACTGCCAGAGGTCCGGACAGCAGACCCTCCGATTTGACACACTGAACTCTATCAGAGAAGTAGTTGGTGAACCAGGCGAGGCAATCATTTGAGAAACCAAGGCTGTCGAGTCTGCCAATGAGGATGTGGTGATTGACAGAGTCGAAAGCCTTGGTCAGATCAATGAATACGGCTGCACAGTAATGTTTCTTATCGATGGCGGTTAAGATATCGTTTAGGACCTTGAGCGTCGCTGAGGTGCACCAATGACCAGCTCTGAAACCAGATTGCATAGCAGAGAAGGTATGGTGAGATTCGAAATGGTCGGTAATCTGTTTGTTGACTTGGCTTTCGAAGACCTTAGAAAGGCAGGGTAGGATAGATATAGGTCTGTAGCAGTTTGGGTCAAGAGTGTGTCCCCCTTTGAAAAGGGGGATGACCGCAGCTGCTTTCCAATCTTTGGGAATCTCAGACGACACGAAAGAGAGGTTGAACAGGCTAGTAATAGGGGTGGCAACAATTTCGGCAGATAGTTTTAGAAAGAAAGGTTCCAGATTGTCTAGCCCGGCTGATTTGTAGGGGTCCAGATTTTGCAGCTCTTTCAGAACATCAGCTGACTGGATTTGGGAGAAGGAGAAATGGGGAAGGCTTGGGCGAGTTGCTATGGGGGGTGCAGTGCTGTTGACCGGGGTAGGGGTAGCCAGGTGCAAAGCATGGCCATCTGTAGAAAAATGCTTATTGAAATTCTCAATTATAGTGGATTTATCAGTGGTGACAGTGTTTCCTATGTTCAGTGCAGTGGGCAGCTGGGAGGAGGTGCATTTTTAAAGAATTACCAGGCATCCTTTACTGACGGGATGAGATCAATATCCTTCCAGGATACCCCGGCCAGGACGATTAGAAAGGCCTGCTCGCTGAAGTGTTTCAGGGAGCGTTTGACAGTGATGAGTGGAGGTCGTTTGACCGCTGACCCATTACGGATACAGGCAATGAGGCAGTGATCGCTGAGATCTTGGTTGAAGACAGCAGAGGTGTATTTAGAGGGCAAGTTGGTTAGGATGATATCTATGAGGGTGCCCGTGTTTAAGACTTTGGGGAGGTACCTGGTAGGTTCATTGATAATTTGTGTGAGATTGAGGGCATCAAGCTTAGATTGTAGGATGGCTGGGGTGTTAAGCATGTTCCAGTTTAGGTCGCCTAGCAGCACGAGCTCTGAAGATAGATGGGGGGCAATCAGTTCACACATGGTGTCCAGAGCACAGCTGGGGGCAGAGTGTGGTCTATAGCAGGCGGCAATGGTGAGAGAATTGTTTTTAGAGAGGTGGATTTTTAAAAGTAGAAGTTCAAATTGTTTGGGTACAGACCTGGATAGTAGGACAGAACTCTGCAGGCTATCTTTACAGTAGATTGCAACACCGCCCCCTTTGGCAGTTCTATCTTGTCTGAAAATGTTGTAGTTTGGGATGAAAATTTCAGAATTTTTGGTGGTCTTTCTAAGCCAGGATTCAGACACAGCTAGAACATCCGGGTTGGCAGAGTGTGCTAAAGCAGTGAATAAAACAAACTTAGGGAGGAGGCTTCTAATGTTAACATGCATGAAACCAAGGCTATTACGGTTACAGAAGTCATCAAAAGAGAGCGCCTGGGGAATAGGAGTGGAGCTAGGCACTGCAGGGCCTGGATTCACCTCTACATCGCCAGAGGAACAGAGGAGGAGTAGGATAAGGGTATGGCTAAAAGCAATAAGAATTGGTCGTCTAGAACATCTGGAACAGAGTAAAAGGAGGTTTCTGGGGGCGATAAAATAGCTTCAAGGTATAATGTACAGACAAAGGTATAGTAGGATGTGAATACAGTGGAGGTAAACCTAGGTATTGAGTGATGATGAGAGAGATATTGTCTCTAGAAACATCATTGAAACCAGGAGATGTCATCGCATGTGTGGGTGGTGAAACTAATAGGTTGGATAAGGTATTGTGAGCAGGACTAGAGGCTCTACAGTGAACTAAGCCAATAAACACTAACCAGAACAGCAATGGACAGGGCATATTGACATTAAGGAGAGGCATGCTTAGTCGAGTGATCAAAAGTGTCCAGTGAGTAGTGAGGTTGGTTGGGGTCACGGCAATTCAGACAGCTAGCCGGGCCATCGGTAGCAAGCTAGCATAGGATGGAGGTCTGTTTTTAGCCACCTCGTGTGTTTCCGTCGGTAGGATTAGTGGAGTTCCGTGTGGTAGAGGGGAACAATCCAATTCGCAAAAAAACAAAAACCGCAGATGGGCGTTCAGGTAACGTCGTGACGGAGGAGCCAGCCGGATAACTCCCTCGGGCAAATAACGTCGGTAGTCCAGTTGTGAAGGCCCGGTGGGGCTCCGCGTTGGCAGTAAAACGGGTCCGGATAGGTGATTGTAGCCCAGGAGTGACTGTTGGAACTCTTTAGCTGTCTAGCTCCGGAATAATTGATGTTTGCTCCGGAATTGACGTAAGCCGATAGTCACACGGATAGCAGCTAGCTAGCTGCGAGATCCAGGTATAAATGTCCAGAGTTATATCCGGGGACATGGAGAGAAAAATAGGTCCGGTATGTTCCGGTCCGAGCCGCGCCGTCCAAAACTGACAATAGATTTTGAGCTAAAGGATAGCTGATGACCACAAACCGTGGTTAGCTGAATACTAATGATTAGCCAGTAAAGAAGCTAACTAGCTTCTGATTAGCTTCTGGTTAGCTTCAGGCTAGCTTCTGGTTAGCTTCTATGGAGGATTACAGATTTGAGGTAAATAATACTTTCTTTTTTAAAATATAAATTGGTGAGGCGGGTTGCAGGAGAGTGTTTTGAAGATGAGTTTATGGAAAATAAAATATATACATAAAAAGGTATGCGAAGAAAGTTGTAAATGTAAATATATATATATATACAGTGCCTTGCGAAAGTATTCGGCCCCCTTGAACTTTGCGACCTTTTGCCACATTTCAGGCTTCAAACATAAAGATATAAAACTGTATTTTTTTGTGAAGAATCAACAACAAGTGGGACACAATCATGAAGTGGAACGACATTTATTGGATATTTCAAACTTTTTTAACAAATCAAAAACTGAAAAATTGGGCGTGCAACATTATTCAGCCCCTTTACTTTCAGTGCAGCAAACTCTCTCCAGAAGTTCAGTGAGGATCTCTGAATGATCCAATGTTGACCTAAATGACTAATGATGATAAATACAATCCACCTGTGTGTAAGTCTCTGTATAAATGCACCTGCACTGTGATAGTCTCAGAGGTCCGTTAAAAGCGCAGAGAGCATCATGAAGAACAAGGAACACACCAGGCAGGTCCGAGATACTGTTGTGAAGAAGTTTAAAGCCGGATTTGGATACAAAAAGATTTCCCAAGCTTTAAACATCCCAAGGAGCACTGTGCAAGCGATAATATTGAAATGGAAGGAGTATCAGACCACTGCAAATCTACCAAGACCTGGCCGTCCCTCTAAACTTTCAGCTCATACAAGGAGAAGACTGATCAGAGATGCAGCCAAGAGGCCCATGATCACTCTGGATGAACTGCAGAGATCTACAGCTGAGGTGGGAGACTCTGTCCATAGGACAACAATCAGTCGTATATTGCACAAATCTGGCCTTTATGGAAGAGTGGCAAGAAGAAAGCCATGGAGGAATGGGAAAAAATTTCAGTCTCTCGATGTGCAAAACTGATAGAGACATACCCCAAGCGACTTAGAGCTGTAATCGCAGCAAAAGGTGGCGCTACAAAGTATTAATTTAAGGGGGTTGAATAATTTTGCACGCCCAATTTTTCAGTTTTTGATTTGTTAAAAAAGTTTGAAATATCCAATAAATGTCGTTCCACTTCATGATTGTGTCCCACTTGTTGTTGATTCTTCACAAAAAAATACAGTTTTATATCTTTATGTTTGAAGCCTGAAATGTGGCAAAAGGTCGCAAAGTTCAAGGGGGCCGAATACTTTCGCAAGGCACTGTATATACACGACAAGACGAGGACAAAAGACGTCTGACTGCTATGCCATCTTGGATCCCCTCTCCCCCGATTGATCAGTTTGGCCGGGCGGCCAGCTCTAGGAAGAGTCTTGGTGGTTCCAAACTTCTTCCATTTAAGAATGATGGAGGCCACTGTGTTCTTGGGGACCTTCACTGCTGCAGAAATGCTTTGGTACCCTTCCCCAGATCTGTGCTTTGACACAATCCTATCTCGGAGCTCTACGGACAATTCCTTCAACCTCTTGGCTTTGTTTATGCTCTGATTTGCACGGTCAACTGTGGGATCTTATATAGATAGGTGTGTGCCTTTCCAAATCATGTCCAATCAATTGAATTTACCACAGGTGGACTCCAGTCAATTCATAAAAACATCACAAGGATGTACAATGGAAACAAGATGCACCTGAGCTCAATTTTTGAGTCACCTAACAAAGGGTCTGAATACTTATTTAAAAATGATATCAGTTTTTTATTTTCAATTAAGGTTCAAAATGTCTAAAAACCTGTTTTCACTTTGTCATTATGGGGCTTTGTGTGTAAAACGATGAGGAAAAACATTTATTGAATCCATTTGAGAATAAGGCTGTAATGTAACATGTGGAAAAGTCTGGTGTCTGAATACTTTCTGAATGCACTCTATCTACATCAATGACCTTATGCCCCTACATACCGACTCTGTACTGCTTCTCCCTGTATATAGACATGTTATTATTACTCTTTTTTGTTATTCGTTATTCACTGTGTATTCTCTGACTCTAACATATAGTCTCAGTAGCACTCGTCCTGATGGTTCTCAGGTCCCCAGCCTCTAGTCCCCCGAGCCCCTCTGAAAGATAATTCTCCAAACAGCTTCAATAGAAGGGGGAAGAAAGGGAGAACCTAGTGGCGTGGCTGAGGAACAGAGGGCAGATGAAAGAGCTGCTAATGGACAGCGCTATGTGGCTGATAAAGCCTCCAGACACCGTGCCGTGCTGGTCTGTTGCTGGTCTGTTTTACAGGATCACCATTTTATAGCTAAACACTACATCTCACAGTCCACAGCCAGGCCTGCTTGATGTGACTGGGGTTACAGGCCAACTAGAAGAGTGAGTGAGTGAGTGAGTGAGTGAGTGAGTGAGTGAGTGAGAATAGTCAACATCTACTTCTTGGATCAGCCGAAGGGAATACCTGAGATGAATGGATGACTGATAGAATGCTACAGGCAAACAGAGGGGAAAACATACACAAATAAGTTCTCAGCTTTACTGACAGACTGTGACCAGGCTGAGTGAACTACCTTGTTCACCTTTGGAGCAATGGCTAAACACTGCTGAAGTAAAGTAGGGATGTGTGTATAGACAGTGAAACCTAGCGAGGCAGAGACAGGAGACAAACATCTTCATCACTGTTGCTGATGCACTCAAATCTCTCAAGACACCTTAGACTATCTCACCCTGACTCTTACATCCATGCTGTGTGTGCGTATGTAGTGTATGTGAATGTGTGAGTGTCAGTGTAGTGTGTGTATATATAGTTGTGTACACTGAGTGCACAAAACATTATGAACATCAGCTCTTTCCAAAACATAGACTGTCCAGGTGAATCCAGGGGAAAGCTATGATCCCTTATTGATGTCACTTATTAAATCCACTTCAATCAGTGTAGATGAAGGGGAGGATACAGGTTAAAGAAGGACTTTTAAACCTTGAGACAATTGAGACGTTGTCCGCTCCTGATATTCTACGAATTTTCTAAGAATGAATTCGAATTCGTGTTAGGCCTGCCCAGGCTTATGGTTTGTGCAACATTATAGCTTATGTTTGAGACCAATGCATGGCTGTTGCTGTAGTGATAGAGAGAAGTGTTAGTGAGAGAGAGAGAGAGAGAAGCGTGCTTGTACGCTCTCTCAGAACTAGAATTAGATTAACTTTCTATGATCTCGCTCCCTCTCTCTGCTTGACATGAGCCTGCAACTCTCATCTCTCCAGCGTTGCTCTTCATCATTTATTTCCTTATAGAATAATAGCCGCAGGAGCTGAAGGAGCTGAACAGCATGCAGCCAGAACAAGCTTTTCGCAATATATCAAATACAATTGGAGGAAAACACAGGTTGGAAAGCAAATATATCCTGCTTAAAAGAGAAGACTCTAATCTGACTGTAGGCTACGAAATATTTTATTCGCTTCCAAATAGGCCTATTGAGCGAACATTGTTTTACACAGTTAAACAAAAGAGAGATAGGCTTTTGGTACGAGAGTATCGGCCTTCTCCGCCGAGTGAGTTTCACATCATTGGGTGAGTCATTGAAACTGGAAGTCCTAAAAAGCTTATCATTTCCTATTCATATTGTACAATATGTCTCTCCTCCACACACCTACAGTAGGTCTAGGTTATTGATGGCTTCAAGGCCATTTTTATTGATCTCAGATTCTCAGTGTAGAAAAGTAGCCTGTCATTTCGATAATTTGTGCGATATTAAAAAATCTCTCCAGTCATAAAAAATGATGTAGAATTGAATGAAATGTGTTTATAAAAGGCCAAATTCTTCCCGGACCTAAGTACTAAAAACAATCCCATGTGTGAAAGTTCTGTAAGTGGCTTTACTATAATGCTCTATGCCATTATGCAAATGTGGTGAAATGCATGCAATGTTTTATTATAAAGGTGATTTTGAATGTGTTCTGGTACCTCAGAGCTCCTCAGGTCACCCTCCTCTCATGCTCACTTTTTGTTCCGGTACCTCCCAATTTACAAATTAACCACTGGTTAAGTCCTTAGTGATGTGGACGCCAAGGAACTAGAAGCTCTCTATCAACTCAACTACAGTCCCCGTCAATATGGATGGGGGCGTGCTCTCCCCTCTTTCTCCTATAGTCCACGATCAACTCCTTGGTATTACTGACATTGAGGGAGAGGTTATTCCTGTAGGCTCTCTCATCACCGCCGGTGATCAAGCCTACCACCGTCGTGTCGTCAGCAAACTTGATGATGGTGTTGGAGTCGTGCGCGGCCACGTCGTCCTGGGTGAACACACACACCATCCCACTCGCCCCCGTGGTTTGTGCTCGTCACTCCGGTGTACAGAGCTGATAGCTGGAGCATCCTGGGAATGTGCCTTAATAAAAACACTCTCCCCTCTAATTAATGGCATGGCAACCAGATAAAAGAAAGGGATGGGACAAGATGGGTTATGCAAGCTTTCTCTCCTCTCTTTCTTCCTCTCCTCCGGTCTGCTCCTCCCTGTTCCAAGGTGAATTACATGTTTTCAGCCAACTTAATGGGCCTAAACAGAGAGTGTAGAGAGAGCAGGATGGGTGTGCGTCCATCTTCAGGGGTGTAGAGAGGGATGGAGGGAGCAGGGTGGGTGTGCGTCCGTCTACAGGGGTGTAGAGAGGGATGGAGGGAGCAGGATGGGTGTGCGTCCGTCTACAGGGGCGTAGAGAGGGATGGAGGGAGCAGGATGGGTGTGCGTCTGTCTACAGGGGTGTAGAGAGGGATGGAGGGAGCAGGATGGGTGTGCGTCCGTCTACAGGTGTGTAGAGAGGGATGGAGGGAGCAGGATGGGTGTGCGTCTGTCTACAGGGGTGTAGAGAGGGGTGGAGGGAGCAGGATGGGTGTGCGTCCGTCTACAGGGGTGTAGAGAGGGATGGAGGGAGCAGGATGGGTGTGCGTCCGTCTACAGGGGTGTAGAGAGGGATAGAGGGAGCAGGATGGGTGTGCGTCCGTCTACAGGGGTGTAGAGGGTCAGTGGGAAGATAGAGTGGGTTGCAGGGGTAGAGGGATGGACATAGAGGAGCAGAGGGATAGAGAGAAGGATGAAGGGGACAGAGAGCATGATGGAGTTGGCTTAGAGCAGAGCTAGCAGACTCTATTCTCTCTAGCCACTCTACTGAGAACATACCCATCTGGCCCTGGTCTCTCCAGATGATGGCTGGGTGTCACACAGTTGCACAGCCCTCTGCATTAAAGCATTACTACAGCGTAGAGCCCTGGAGAGCCAATGCCACCCCAGGCCCTAGTTGGGTTAAGCTCCTACCTCATTCTCACAGCATATGTGGGTTTATCATGGGGGATGCTAATGGACTCTACATCTGAGGGCTCTTTGCACACATCCTTAATCATGTGTAGAATGCCTTCTCTAGAAGGTCCACAGTGTGGCACAGAGGTCAGAAGTCAAAGTGATAGCATTGGATGGGTTTAGGATGGTAGTCTGGTAGTTTAAACTGCTATCCTGATGGGAGCAGCTGAATTGCAGCCAGGCACTCAGTTAGTCCCCACATGAACTGATAGCAGGACGTGATAACCCTAGTTCACCTCCTTCAGACAGCCTCTGGTAGAAAGGGTCAACGAAAAGGTCAGAAATGGATGACCTACATACCCAGACTGTAACTCACAGCATACAGGGCTAACAGCAGTACAGCAGGGCTACCACAGTCTTGAGCACTGATTTGTGGGTAAGAGAGAGAGGTTAGGGAGGGGATCAGGGATCACGATGAGGTCATCACAGCCACCCAATTACAGATGTGTGTGTGTGCATGTTGTTTATTGTGTGTATCTGTTTGTAATGTCCTCTACTAATCTGATTTTTTGTTACGTTCACACATAATACAGAAAAAATGCTTTATATTTCAAGTATCAAAGGTTATCTATTTCCAATTTTTCTCAGTGTTTATTACACAATGTTTTAGGAAACACTCAAGTAACAGAGTAACACAGCTGAACAAAGTATCTGAATAGTGGAACATTGACTAATAACAATATTAGCACAGGCAATAACAATAACAAGGATAGTGACATCACAGTGATGCGGTTGTTGTGCTGTGCATCTATCCTCTCTGAGTGGGGTGACACAGGCAGCTCTCCGTAGCCTACTTGAACAGCCTTGAAATCTCCCAGGGTATGCAGACGTCACAGTATTTACAGTATGTACAGAGTCCTCACTGTCCTGCTACGTCAGTCCAGCGTCAGACGAGCGGGAAAACCATGCTGGAGATGGGTTTGCAAGCATGCTGAAGTAAAACTAGAAGATTCACTGAGCAAAGCCCCCTGAGTCTGTGTAGTATCACTACAGCTTTGTGTGTGTGTGTGTGCTGACAGAAAGGTCAGCTTGAACTTTCCAGTACACAAAACAAAATTATTTTTGTGTGAGCAAATCTCAGAGAGAGAGAGAGGCCGAGAGATGGAGAGGGGAGGGGGGATAGATCTGTCTGTGTGTGAGAGATTCTACTTTCTCTGCCCAGCAGGCGATTTCATTGTCCTATGAGGTCATTCCCTAGAGCAGTGGTATTCAAAGTCGGGGTTAAACTGCAGGAGGGTCGGCAAAATAATAATACAACAATTGTATGGGACAATATACAAACATTTTTGAGAAAGATCAGTTGAAAGATAACATTTTATTGAGTAAATGTTCTTATTGGTTTCTTTCACTTTGATAAGAGATAAAAATGCAATGAATTTAAGAAAATATACAGATTTTAAGGTTGAGGGGTGGGGTGGGGTGGGGACGCAAGAAATTCATGGGGGAAAAATGGGGTTCCCTAGAGATTCTGGCAGAAAAAAATGTCCCCGCTGAAAAGGTTTGAATACCACTGCCCTAGAAGATGTCACTGGCCTGTGCTCAGACTGCCCAGAGGAATCATGGAGCATGCTCAGTGCTGTTTTCCCACTGAACTAGATTCTCATCGGAGACGCTGTGTGACTGTGACCCACTCTTACTACCGGCTGCTGCGT
Source organism: Oncorhynchus mykiss (assembly GCF_013265735.2). NCBI lineage: Eukaryota > Metazoa > Chordata > Actinopteri > Salmoniformes > Salmonidae > Oncorhynchus > Oncorhynchus mykiss. The sequence goes on from NC_048581.1 coordinate 71,167,593, forward strand.
CAGACCAGACAGAGAATGGTCACTTCCCTTCTACCATCCCTCTCTCAAGCCCAGCCTAATCAGAACATCAGGGCAAGGAGGGGCATGGTTCCACCCAGAAAGTCTGTCCCGTCCCTCCGTGAGGAAGGCCACATCCAGACCCTTAGGGGTTTCACAACCCATCCTGGTGTGAGGTATGTCGTATGTCTCTGTGGTGAATTCCTCCCTCAGTGGTACAGCCCTGAATTCTCAGAGGATGTAACCCCTCCCAGAGTAGTGGTGTTACAGAGGCGACACACACCCCTCATTCACCTACTTACCGTAAGATCTGAGATCTGGTCATGGGCCATGCACATGTACTTCCTCGCTGGACGAGAGGGGGTGTGCCACAAATAATTAAAGGAAGGGACCAGTCCTTCTCCCCAGCCAAGAGGCAAAACTCTTGTCTCAAAGGGGTTATACTCACTACACAGTGTACCAAACCGTGTGCCGAATTGTGTGCCAAACAGTAAGTCTTATGGTAACATCTTAGTCAACCATTCCAGCTCATGGAACTACAGAATGGAAGGAAGGTGGAAGCTTGCTCAGTTCCTCGCTTGTTCTTTCTTATCTTTAACAAAACCTTTCTTCCCACATCCTCTTTCCTGTCACCTTCCTGCAGGAGTTTCCAGTTATATCCCCTCCCTGCATCCATCAATCAACCCCCCCCCACCTGTTCCCTTCAGCAGCCCCTCCCATCATCAGCCACACCCCTTTACACTATATGGTCTATTACCGTGAAGAAAGTCCAGCAGGGTGGTTTTCATCTCAGAGCATGATCCTATCATATTTATTCCACAGTATCCATCCCTGCCACCACCCTCTTTTCTCACACATTCTTCACCCAGAGTACACATGATTTACCCTAACTCCACTTGGCCAGGCACCATTAATCCCCCATTTCTGGTAACCTTTCTTCCTGGGTGCTGAATAGCTGTGCTAATAGATTTACAACTCTATATAAGCACACTGCCTGAGTGCCGTACTCCAGGGAAATAAAGAGGGGCAATAATAATGTCCACACACATAACAACATTACTGGCAGACATACTGAGAGGTTTTCATTTGTCCTTGATTCACTACGGCAGGATTCCTGATGACAGCTTTATTTAGTGATGATTACAATCACATTTCTCAATTTTCCCCTCTCCTCTGCCATAGATGTCTAAATATAATGTTTTCAGTTGTTTTTCATTATCACAAGTCTTCATGGTAGAGTTGCTTGAAAAACATTTTCAAATGTCAGTGATTATAGTCCTCGACTGAGCGGAGGTCGTAGAGAATGCTGAAAGAACGGGATATGTGAAAACAATATCGCACTGGGCACACACTGGTTGAACCAACATACCAATGGGATGGCAGATACTGTTCACTATTTAGCTTTCACCTGTCCAGATGGATAGCGACAAACATCATTGTCTGTATCCACACACAACCACCCAAAGGAAATTAACCCCCATGGAATCCGCTTTTTTTAACAGAGGCCACCGGTCAATATGGAGTCTGGACAATTATTGACAATTCTCAAAGCCTGCTCCACAGTGAAGGGTCCCCTGCAGGCTACAGGCCCCAGAGAGCAGGAAGTGTATGGCTGCTATGGTCAGCCTGAAGCCTGATGCGTGTTTGTCTTTGTTCCAGAGAGCAAAGGGGCTTTGTTCTGCAATAACAAAAATAATCCCTAAAACAGGAGAGAGGGGGAAAGTCTCAGTATTGTTTGGTAGTTGGTGATGGCTGAGGACCCTGAAAAAAACAAAGCCCTGGAATCCATTACAGCACGGCCAGTATGCTGACAATATCAGGTCGCACAAAAAGCCATTGTCAATGTTTATTACAAATAAAGTATTTATAATTTCTATTTTGTCTACTCAGTCAGACAGGTTCTTTGCAAACTGCAAGTTCATTTAGTTACAGTGTATCTCCTGTGTAAGCCCCTCTTTTGGTCGAAACCCCCTCCCTGGATAAGACCTCGGTTCCACTGGACATTTTAGAACAGGAAAAACTACCAAATTGCGACAATATGAGAAGGTACTGTACATACACAATGTCCAGAGGCGATGAAGCTATCTTCTCATTGGGAGAGGCTACAGATCATCATTAGACTACACATATTTCTATGTGGCTAACTTTACTGACTCCTGTGTAATATCTAGAATAGTCTGACATTAGATAAAGAGCAAAGATAAACTGCCATGAGAAAATGACAGAATTAGTTAAGTTTCTCTGAAAATCGTTGCAAATGGTAGCCCAAGATTCATCAGACACGTCCTGTACAGCTCAGGGTCTGGGTCTGTAACTCCCTGACACAGGAGACAGTGCTAGAGTGAGAGAGCCTTGATTTGTTCATTCAGACAGACAGAGAGAGAGCGGGAAAAGTGTTTTTACTGTTCCTTTGATATTGTTCACCAATCATTTATCAGTCACCCAGGCCTCCCCAAACACCAACAACTTACATCGTCTGTCATGTGAGAGAATGTGTGGGGTTCACTTCAAAGAGGAAGTTGAGTGTAGTGTAAGACCTTCTCTCTGATAACAGTCACTGGGTTACATTGAGAGAACTATGCCTTTGCTTTTCTGTTTTCCCAGAACGGATCTAGACTGTAGAGTGTAAACAGGTATCAAGTGAAGTAATGTGTAGCCTCAGTGAACACTCACAACTCTCATGTCCTTTGGAAGCCCTCAGCATGGAGTGGCATTTTTTTAAACATTGGAAATGTTAGACGTTGTATATTATGCATGTATATTAAAGATATGTATATTAAAGATATGTATATTAAAGATATGTATATTAAAGATATGTATATTAAAGATATGTATATTAAAGATATGTATATTAAAGGCCGATAACTGTGACACCACATCGCTCACCGAAAGGTCTGCCCATGAAGTTTATAAACAGCAGAGGGCGCATCATCTCCATCTCGGAGCCGTGTCCCAGGGCTGTGAAATCATGTTGGATAAATAAGCCTTGTGTCGCTCTGCAGACCACAACATCAGCCTTGTCTCCAACCAGGCAGTAAAATAACAACTCCAGATTATATTGATCGGTGTATCTATGGACGCCACTCCTCCTGACAGAGACAGATGGGTCATTCCCTACCAATGGCCTTGAATGAGAAGGGCCAAAGTTCAGCCAAACACTCTAATATTCTAAGGAACTACAGGGAAAACATTTAGTGTCCTCATCTCATGTGACATATTGTTCAGTGGAGAGACATATTAAAGTAATTCCATCAGCACAGCGCAAGTCCAGGCAAAATACCGGAATGGTGACGTCATGTGCAGGGTGGATGTGATTTCACATGTTGACCATAAGATGGCACTCTCTAACACCCACTTGAACATAAACCAAGAAACACACAGGTTTCTTGGTTTTCATTCTGTATCATTTGGGGACCAATGCAACCTGAACAGTTCTGTCTTGCCATCTTCTGCACCAGAGACAGATGTTTACAGTCATCCACCATCCCTGTCCACAACCCCCTAGTCCACAACCCCCTAGTCCACAACACCCTAGTCCACAACACCCTAGTCCACAACACCCTAGTCCACAACACCCTAGTCCACAACACCCTAGCAAAAACTAAACCTTCTTGAAGGGAACAGCGCTCACTGTTGCCCCTAGTTGCCGTTTTCCACTTCATCTCCCGACGTCCTCAGACATGGATGGACGTCTAATCCTGACTTGTATCACAGGTGACCGCGCTGTAATTGTCCTGCTACAAAGACTGACTGAGCTTTATTACCTACCAGGAGAAATTAGGTGCATTGTACTGTAATTAAACACAATATTCAAACTCCCTATGGGGATTCTTAATTGATGTTGCTAACCCAGAATGTGTGGACAACAGGTGGTATTTCATTTCTAAAAATAAACCATCACAAAATAAATATCTTAGCCAGTATCCTATTCTATTACAAACAAATGCTGTTCAACTGTTGACAATAAACATTGACAATAAAAAAAGCACAGTTGTTAAAAAAAGTGAGTGGGATAAAGCAACATGCAGGCTTCTACTGTGTATTTGTTTGATTAACTCTCAGTAAATATTCCAAACCACACAGTAGAGATTAAGATCCACCCCCCAGCTCCAGATTACGACTTGTCAATTTGGACTAATGATAATAATGATGATTGATAGGTAGCAACTCATAGCCATAATAATATCCCTAATGGCCATAATAATGTGAATAACCCGATGAGTAGCTAGTTCAGAGCACATTTGGATTAATGATGATGGACATTATTACCCAAATATCCTGATGAGTTGCTTGTCTCTGAATAGCAGCATTGGATTATTGGTCAATTTATACATTTCTGCTGTCACATCAGTCCTGGCAATCAGGTGAGCTCCTTTATAAGGGTTACTCACATACATACACAGACTGTACACACACAGTAGCCATGGAAGGCGCAGAGGGACCCAAATTCTACATCCACATGTCCAACGCTTACAGGAGTGGTGCGGAGGCCTTTTGAGTACCCTCAGAGTCATATACCTGTATATAGAGAGCTGGGCCAATGCGGTTTCTTTCTGAACATTCCGAGAGCACCACTTTCTCCTCCATAGCCATTGCTAAGTGATAATTGACGCTTCTGCTTTGTGCTGTTTATTTTTGAGAGTTTTCAGAACACAACCATAGAATTAGGAATTAGAATACCAATTTAACTCAATAAGATATCTATGATCACAACACAGTACTGACTTGGATACAAATGATCCCAGTTCTAATCAATAAAATTGTCTTAAATTCGCAGCTCAGTTTTGCTTATTTAGAGTGCATCATTTCGTATGGAATTGCATTGTTACATCACCTACATTTTGAGTAAAAAGGCACTAACATGGCGTCCGTTCTAAAACCTGGCCAAACTCTCAATATATGGTTTGGAGTACCCTCAGTACTAGCTGGCTGATCTCTGAGCCTACGCATGTATGCCCGCATACATGTTCTTCCTCATCATCACCTGCCTCACCATCAACTTCCTTATATTCTAAGTCACCATCGAGCACAAGAAGCATTGGACAGCCCTCAACTAAATCCTGCTCAACCTGAATGTGGCTGATCTCGTCACGGTGTTCGGCGGCTTCACCACCACACTCTACACCTCCATGAATGGCTACTTTGTCTTCGGCCTCACCAGCTACATCATTGAGGGCTTCTGCGCTACCCACGGCGGTCGGATCGCCCTCTGGGCCCTGGTGGTGCTGTGTAGCGAAAGGAGGTTGGTTGTCTGCAAAGCCTATTGTAAACTTGCGCTTCAGGGAGAGCCATGCCATATTGATGGTGGCATTCCCCTGGGTGATCGCTGCCGCTTGTTCCGTGCCCCCTCTGTTCGGCTGGTCACGTTACATTCCGAAGGGCATGCAATGCTCATGCAGTTTTGACTATTACACTCAGACCTCAGGGATCAATAAAGATTCCTATGTCATCAACATGTTCTTCTGCCACTTCACCATTCCCCTGGTCATCTCCTTCTGCAATGGCAACCTGTTCTGCTCCATCCAAGATGCTGCTGAAACCACCCAGAGGGCTGAGAGGGAGGTCACCAACATGGTCATCATGATGGTCAACTCCTTCCTGTTGTGCTGGGTGCCCTACTCCAGTATTGCCGTGTACGCCTTCACCCAACAGTGACTCACCTTCTGACCCTTGTTCATGACCGTTCTGGCTTTTTTGCCAAAAACTCAGCCCTGCAGTTCTGCCGCTGCATGATCACTACCCTGTCCTGCAGAAACCTCTTGGATGAGGAGGAGGGAGCCTCCACCTCAGTGTTTTCTGCACAAGATGGCTGCTGCGGCCCTTCCGTCTCCTCAGGTTATGGAAAAGTTTGACCTGCATAAGACACTTTCTACATTCAGGTTAGTTTCAACGTATGTCTGTAGATGCACGTCTCAGTATACTGTAATTTCTGTGTTTACTTCACTGCCGTAAACATTTGTTTTATCTTAGAAAAACAAATATTAGTTACAGTACAAGAAGCCAGTTGATACAACTTAACTTTTAAGTCAGAGGAATAACTCATTTTTTAAAGTTAAAATACTTAGGAATTTTTATAGTCTTTACACTATAAGAAATCTTCAGTGCTTCAATTTAAAAAGAATGGTGACCCCAATCACTTGTATCTTATAATGTAAGAGTTGATGTAGCTAACAATTGCAAGTCAGTGGTGTAAGTTATCTTTTCAAGTTGAAACAACAACAATTTACAGTGTACTGAAGTTATCTTACAAGTTGAAAGAGTAGAACTGTTAATTAAAACATTTATAAAAATGGCCTATATTTTAATGAAACACGCACCTACTGAAATAACAGAAAAAGGATAATTTGCTTTCAGAGAACATGTTAACATCTACATTGTTTCTACCTGTTTTTGGTGGAAGTATGTACAGTGCCTTCGGAAAGTATACAGACTCCTTGACTTTTTTTTTGCTAATATATTAAAAATAAAAAAACTGAAATATCACATTTACATACATAAGTATTCAGACCCTTTACTCAGTACTTTGTTGAAGCATCTTTGGCATCGATTACAGCCTCGAGTCTTCTTGGGTATGACGCTACAAGCTTGGCACACCAGTATTTGGGGAGATTCTCCCATTCTTCTCTGCAGATCCTCTCAAGCTCTGTCAGGTTGGATGGGGAGTGTTGCTGCACAGCTATTTTCAGGTCTAACCAGAGATGTTTGATAGGGTTCAAACCCGGGCTCTGAATGGGCCACTTAAGGACATTCAGAGACTTCTCATTTAGCCACTCCTGCTTTGTCTTGGCTGTGTGCTTATGGTCGTTCTCCTGTTGGAAGGTGAACCTTCGCCCCAGTCTGAGGTCCTGCGAGCTCCGGAGCAGGTTTTCATAAAGAAACTCTCTGTACTTTGCTCCGTTCATCTTTGCCTCGATCCTGACTAGTCTCCCAGCCCCTGCTGCTGAAAAACATCCCCACAGTGTGATGCTCCCACCACCATGCGTCACCGTAGGCATTGTGCCAGGTTTCCTCCAGACATGATGCTTGGCATTCAGGCCAAAGTGTTCAATCTTGGTTTCATAAGATCAAAGAATTTTGTTACTCATGATCTGAATGTCTTTATGTGCCTTTGGCAAACTCCAAGCGGGCTGTCATGTGCCTTTTACTGAGGAGGGGCTTCCGTTTGGTCACTCTACCATAAAGGTCTGATTGGTGGAGTACTGCAGAGATGGTTGTCCTTCTGGAAGGTTCTCCCATCTCCACAGGGGAACTCTAGAGCTCTGTCAGAGTAACCATTGGGTTCTTGGTCACCTCCCTGACCAAGACCCTTCTCCCCTGATTGCTAAATTTGGCCATGCGTCCAGCTCTAGGAAGAGTCTTGTTGGCCTCAAACTTCTTCCATTTAATAATGATGGAGGCCATTGTGTTCTTGTGGACCTTCAATTCTGCAGAAATGTTTTGGTACCTTTCCCCAGATATGTGCCTCAACACAATCCTGTCTCGGAGCTCTACGGACAATTTCTTCAACCTCATGGCTTGGTTTTTTCTCTGACATGCACTGTGGACATTATGTAGACAGGTGAGTGCCTTTCCAAATCATGTCCAATCAATTGAATTTACCACAGGTGGACTCCAAGTTGTAGAAACATCTCAAGGATGATCAATGGAAACAGGATGCACCCAAGCTCATAGCAAAGGGTCTGAATACTTATCTAAATAACGTTTTTCTGTTTCTTATTATTTATACATTTGCAAAAATGTATAAAAAACTGTTTTTGCTTTGTCATTATGGGGTATTGTGTGTATATTGCTGAGGATTTTTATTTTATTTAATCCATTTTAGAATAAGGCTGTAATGTAACAAAATGTGGAAAAAGTTAAGGGCTCTGAATACTTTCTGAAGGCAATGTATCTATCTATATCTTATAGAATAAAAGTATTCTGCATTAAGTCCTGTCTGGTACTGTATGTATTTCGTCTGGAGAGAGTCGTAACAATAATAGTAATAGTAATATTAATATAAAGCATTCTTCATTCAGTCCCGTCTGGTATGTTTCTTCTTAACTGACTTGTCTAGTTAAATAAAGATTAATGAAATAAACACCCCTGAGGGGCCCCAGTGTTAAGGATCAGTGTGGCAGATGTGTTGTTACCTACTCTTACCACCTGGGGGCAGCCCATCAGGAAGTCCAGGATTCAGTTGCAGAGGGAGGTGTTTAGTCCCAGAGTCCTTAGCTTAGTGATGAACTTTGTGGGCACTATGGTGTTGAATGCTGAGCTGTAGTCAATGACCAGCATTCTCACATAGGTGGGAAAGGGCAGTGTGGAGTGTGATTGCGTCATCTGTGGATCTGACCAACCTTTCAAAGCACTTCATGGCTACCGACGTGAGTGCCACGGGGCGGTAATCATTTAGGCAGGTTACCTTCGCTTCCTTGAGCACAGAGACTATGCTGGTCTCTATGAAACATGTTGGTATTACAGACTTGTTTAGGGAGAGGTTGAAAATGTCAGTGAAAACACTTGACAGTTGGCCTGCGCATGCTTTGAGTACACATCCTGGTAATCCGTCTGGCCCAGCGGCTGTGTAAATTGACCTGTTTAAAGGTTTTGTTCACATCAGCTACCGAGAGCGTTATCACACAGTCATCCAGAACAGCTGGTGCACTTGTGCATGCTTCAGTGTTGTTTGCCTCGAAGCGAGCATAAAAGGCATTTAGCTATTCTGGTAGGCTCACGTCACTGCATTGGGCAGCTTGCATCTGGGTTTCCCTTTGTAGTCCGTAATAGTTTTCAAGCCCTGCCACATATGATGAGCGTCAGAGCCGGTGTAGTAGGATTCAATCTTAATCCAGTATTCACGCTTTGCTTTTTTGATGGTTCGTCTGAGGGCATAACAGGATTTCTTATAAGTGTCCTGATTAGTCTCTCGCTCCTTGAAAGCATTTGCAGTTGTGGCATGTAATCCATGTCTTTTGGTTGGGATATGTACGTACATTCACTGTTGGGACGACATCGTCGATGCACTTATTGATGAAGCCGATGACTGAGGTGGTGTACTCCTCAATGCCATTGGATGAATCCCGGAACATATTCCAGTCTGTGCTAGCAAAACAGTCTTGTAGTGTAGCATCCGCGTCATCTGACCACTTCCATACCGAGCGAGTCGCTGGTACTTCCTGCTTTAGTTTTTGCTTGCAAACAGGAATCAGGAGGATAGAATTATGGTCACATTTGCCAAATGGAGGGCAGGGGAGAGCTTTTTATGCATCTCTGTGTGTGAAGTAATGGTGGTCTTGGATTTTTTTTGTCTCTGGTTGCACATGTGACATGCTGGTAAAAATTTGGTATAACTGATTTAAGTTTGCCTGCATCAAAGTCCCTGGCCACTAGGAGTGTCGCTTCTGGGTGAGCATTTTATTATTTGATTATGGCCTTATAGAGTTGGTTTAGAGCGGTCTTAGTGCCAGCTTCGTTCTGTGGTGGTAAATAGACTGCTATGAATAATATCGATGAGAACTCTCTTGGTAGATAGTGTGGTCTATAGCATATCATAAGGTACTCTACCTCAGGCGAGCAATGCCTTGAGACTTCTTTAATATTAGACATTGCGCACCAGCTGTTATTGAGAAATAGACACACACGCCCACCCCTCATCTTACCAGAGGCAGTGTCTCTGTTCTACCTGTGCATGGAAAATGCCGCTGGCTCTATATTGTCCCATGTTCGTTCAGCCACGTCTCTGTGAAACATTAAGATGATAAAGCTTTTAATGTCCCGTTGGTAGGATCATAATTGCAGGTCATTCATTTTATTTTCCAATGATTGCATGTTACAAGAACAGATGACAGTAGGAGTTTACTCGCTTGCCTACTGATTCTCAGAAGGCTGCCCGATCTGCGGACCCTTTTCCTGCGTCTTTTCTTCACGCAAAAGGTGGGGATCTGGGCCTGTTCCAGTGAAAGCAGGATATCGCTCTCGTCGGACTCGTTAAAGGAAAAACTTTCTTCCAGTTACAGGTGAGCAATCGCTGTTCTAATGTCCAGAAGTTCTTTTCAGTCATAAGAGATGGTAGCAACAACATTATGTACACAATACGTTTAAAAAATAAGTTACACAAAAAAAAATAACCAAATTGCACAATTTGTTGGGAGAATGTAAAACATTAGCCATATTCTTTGGCACCATCTTTATCATATATATTATGGCACCTACAGAAAATATTTAAAAAACAACCATCAATGTGGTACTTTCTTTTGGGAGAAAAGTATTCTTAAAAGAAACTGGCATGTTCCTAAAATGTATTATAGTTAAACAGACCCAGGACCCATAGTTATTCAAAAGTAAAAGAATAATACTGGAAAGGATTTGCAATTCAGACAATATTTTAAGGCTTATTATCCAAGCACATCTTCAAATTGTCTGGCTTCATTATGAAACAACTTTATTGATCAGGCCATGACAAGATATTTAATATGGTATGTCTAACAATTTCTTTGTCAATCTGTCCGGCCAGAAGCTGACAGCTGATAGAAGAGGTTTTCCTCTAATAAACCTGAGTGGCCTCCACAGGTCACTTGACTGACTGGCCTCTGTCTGCATCTACCATCTGTCGTTCTGTCTGTCTGTGGTCTGGGAAGAAGAGAACATGACCTTGGTGTTCCCATCCACTAGCTCCTGTCATCGTCTTGACTTCGTACACTTTCTTCCTCTCTCATTTGAAGAATTAAATGGAAAAGGATCACACTGGTTTATAAACAGACAAATCCAAGTAAACCATACTTTTACTTTGTTTGAAATATTATACTATATTATTAATCTACCATTCTGCCCTATCTTCAATATTATATCTTATGAATCTCATGAGGTAGTAAGACAGACTCACATCAAAACTTCACATTCCCACACTGATCAATTACAATACCAAAATAGGGACACTGAAGATATGTTTAATATATTATTTTTATTTTAACATGATCATCATCACCATCGTAGTTTAACTTCATTTCCCTTCATTCGTTATGATCCCATCAATGTACACATTCTGCAGTCAAAAATATACAAACAAATGCAGGCTTGTGCTATAGTCTGGTCAAATGTCTAAAAAACAGTGGCACTGGGGGAGAGAAAGAAAAAAGACATGCACAGCATCTGTGTGGGGGGCACCAGTCACTGGAACTGTGTGCTGCCTGCCTCCTTGGGCTCAGTGGAAAAATACATACCAGTCATCAGACTGATGGCTGGGAAAACGGCCATCTCATATTAAACAAAAACAAAACAAAAATACGCTCATTAATGGAACTGTTAGGCACATCATTGTTTTTTGTGGTTTTACATTTTCTGTAAAATTCTGATGAATGTACAATGCTTAACCAAATCACAAAAAAACGACCCCCAAAAAACTAAAACTAAAAAAAATAAGATATCGTACTTCTGCCATTAAAAGTTTGTAGGTTTTGGAATCACTGTCTAGTAGGAACGCAGGAATGTAATATAATCAATAATTTAGGTTCATCCAGGGTCCAGGTATGTTCTGTTGTATGAAGAGTAGAGCTGAGTGGTGAGAGGGAACCATGGTGCCGTGGAGCGGTGAGAGGGGGGGGGGGACTGGTTGTGTTATAGCAGACGTCCCATCAGATGCTCAGATCTTTGGGGCTGTCTTTGTAAGCCTTCCGCTTGGGCTCCGGGGGCGCTTTGGAAGCACGGCTGATGTCAGACTTGAGTGTGCTGTAAGACTCCTTCAGCCTGGGTGCTGTTGCTCCCTCCTCCTCCAGCTCTATGAAGCTCCTGACAGGGGAGATGTTTCGTCCCAGACTCTGAACTCTGTAGCGGGGGTCTGGGGACTCCTCTCTGGGGGCGTAGCGTGCCTCTCTCTCCACCCTCTCAGGCGAGCGGCCCCTCAGCAGTGAGCTGTACCGCTTGTAGGCGCTGTCGGACTCGGGGGTATGGACCCTGGGCATGGTCTCTCCTCTCTGGCCACGGGCAGCAGCAGATAACAGGCCATCTCCTCTGTAGTCACGCTCCAGGGTGGATGCCCTCAGCAGAAGGCTATCCTCCTCAAACAGGCGCTCTTCCCTGGATTCCCTCAGCAGCGTGGGCTCCCTGTTGAGCCGGTCCAGGGCTGGAGGCTCCCGCAGCACACTCTCCTCACGATAGGGGCTGGGCACAGGGCCAGGAGGCTTCCTCAGCACTGGTGCCACCGCCCCGTTGGGCCTCTCTGGCTCCCGGCCCCTCAGTCTGTATGGGGAGGGCTGCCGGTAGGGGTCTGATGATTGGGTGCGGTGGTAGCGGGTGGGGGAGTGGTGGCGTGAGTGGTAGGGTGACCGGTGACCATAGGGCGACCGGTGACCATAGGGAGAGCGGTGGCCATAGGGTGACCGATTGCGCCGAGGGGACCTGTAGGGAGAGCGCTGGCGGTGGGTGCGGTGCCGGTCAGGAGAGCGGCCTTCCCTCTCTCTGTGCCCTTGGCTTTGTCTACTGTCCAGGGTTTTCTCTGCGCTGCGGGCCCGGCTACGACCCTTATCAGGGGAGCGGTGTCTCCGGTGGCGGTGGCCGCTACTGTTGTTGTGGTGTTGGTGAGTGCCGTGGTTATCCACACCAGACCTCTTGCTCTTGTCGCCCTTTCTCTTGGACTGATTGGAGGAGGCCCCTGTCTCCCCAGACGCCCCTCCCTTGCTCTTGCTCTTCTTGTCCGGGGAGTGGTGTCTATGTTTGGAATGGTGGTGGCCCTTCTTGTCCTTGCTCCGTGATGGTTTGTGAGGGTCTGGTGTGTTGGTGTCCGATGGTGTGTTGTTGTGGGGCAGAGTGCTCACTTCCGAAGCGTTTTGTACCCCTGCGGCTGGGCCTGCACCGTCGATGCTGGGGTCTGGAATAGAACATGACATACAACACAGGGTTCTGGATGAAACACAATGCTCTCACAGACTCCCTGACCAATAACATCTAACATTATTAGTAATACTGCCAATTGTAAAGTTAATGTCAGCAAACAAACACGGCTAAATTCTTCATTTGGATGCACAGCCACAGCTGATGGTTAGATATTAGTATTGCTATGTATGAGCCAAAAGCAGCAATGTACTGTGCGAGGACTGGTGGAACAGCCAAAGCCCGGAGACGTTCTCCACAACAAACCTGTCCCCAGGCAAGGAGCCTAGGGTGGCGTCTGGCTTTATGGAGCTGAATGGGGCTCAGCTGATGGTTGGACCAATGGTTTGATTGCGATGCTGCGTGGTGTTGATGCTGATTTTGATTGTTTGACATGACTAATTCATGCTCACTCATGCTCTCACTCATGCTCTGCCTTTGATGTTATATCAATATTTAATGCAACTAACAAAACCAAGATGAGTTTCTGAATTGAGTAATGATGTAAATAATGAATGAGCATGTTTGGTTTCAGGAAGAACGTGGTTGCTCATTATTTTCACAGATTGCACTCTATAAAGACTGCTGGGAGTGGGCTCAACACCATGGATAGAGGGTGCATGGAATTGTTTTAGGGACTAATCAAGGAGACTACTGATCCTAATTAAAATGACTGCAGTTCTATTGGTTCTTACCTGACTCTAATCATCTCACCAGATCAGTGGATAAACCACACGGAGGGTAATCAAAGTGTCACAAGACAGCTTCTAAAAGTCATAGTAACTCTACTTGATTGATTGGCTGAGAAAATGTCTAGGAGAGAAAAACTTTTACCATTGTCCCACAATCCCTATCACCAAACTAACGTGACATGAATCGAACGAAAGCTTCGGCATGTCAGCAGTGGACACGCCATTCCCAGAGGTTATATGCAAGATGTGGTATGTATGAATCCATTCCAACTGGTCAACATGACAACAGAGGCGGCGGTATTGGCAATGCATTCTGGGTGAATGGATTCTTGCATGGAGCAGAGGCACGGCAAGAGAGAGAGACCGGAGAGCGAGAGAGAGAGAGACCGGAGAGAGAGAGAGAGAGAGAGAGAGGACAGCTACAAACCATGGTCTGATTTTGGTAGGAACTAGGATCTCCCAGCTTGTCATTAGATGCTCTCATACATGCGGTGAGATGGGGAGCAACCATCGCTGAAGGAAGAAAGAGCCCAGTGAAACAAAAGGAGAGGTAGATAAAACAGAGAGAAGAGAAAGGCAACAGGGTTTAGATCCTACAACAATAGGCAGAAGAAGAATTCTTGTCCAATGGAAAAGGTGTTTATTTGATCATTTAATCATTCGGAGAAAGAGACAGTCCAGAAAATAACACAACCCTTGAGGAAAAAACAATCAGTTACAGAGAAAGTCCTGGAACCCAGCACACACTCACAGAGATTCACACACACAGAGACCCCAACCCCTTAGAGACAGCGAGACGCACACACAACACCGTATGAAGCCGTTTACATTGCAGAAATGAAATGTCAAATGGTGGAAACTAAAAGCACGAAAAATAGTAAAAAATATACAACCTCACAGAGATGTCATATTGGTGCAGGACAGACATAAGATATTCTCAGCTCAAAAAATCACATGAATAGAAATCAAGAATGCATTAAGATGAATTGTGACTATCAATCAACAGATCAATACAATTAAAATGAAATATTCCATAAATATTATGGAAAATCAACAAATAAAATCAGAAAAAAAACATTTGGATTTACACTGACAACTTCATGCAGCCATATACTTTCTATATGAATATGTGGGTTGATCATGATCATGGCTCTGTACATGTACAAACATTTCTGTAGAAGTGGAGCTGAATGGAATTGAATTGTCAGAAATGAGTGCAGTCTCAAGAATCACAGCTTCCCAATGACAGTTACAGTAGATGAGAATAAATCTGTGGATTTTTGTCAAACAAAGTCAAACAAGTATTGTGGATTTCCCAATGAAATGGTAGAAACTATTAGAATGCTCTAATTTCTCAACTGAAGTCCTAAACTCAGAAGCTTACATTCACCATCAATAAATATGATAAATATGTTGATAACGCCATATCAAAGCTTGGAGATGCAATACAACCAGAGAGCATTTCCCAGTTTATTTTTTTTTCAACCCTAAAAATATCATTCAGCAAGGACTCTGAGAATCAATAAACATATCCACATTTAGAAACACTAAATCTTTAAGATAAGATTGTTATCCCTCTCCTCACAGTTCTTTCATTGTTTTTATTTTATCAATGGGTCCATAGACCCCTTTCATTCTTGGGGAATTCCAGAATGCCCTGCTCTCCAAGCCACGCCCTGCTCCCCAAGGCACACCCCCACTCAGTGACACACAGCACAAGGTTAAAAGGTGACAGCAGGTGACAGCAGTTGACCCAGACCCGAAGAGAGCACCCAGAGTAGAACCAGACGCACCCAGTGGACAGTGGCAGTCAGTGGAAGGTCCCGAGCCCGGAGCGCAGGACAGGACAGAGCAGGACAGGAGACAGGGTTCCTCTCGCACCCCACCCTGTCCCTCTCCCCATTGTGCTCAGGGGGTGAAGACAGGGGAAAAGGGAATGTTTTCGTAGATTGACCCACCATATTCAGGCACTGAGCCGTCACCCCTCTTGAGGACCAGGTGGGCGTGACGGCCACCATCTTTTATCAGTTCAATGGCGCGGGCGTGCTTCATGCCCTTGGTGCTCTCACCGTTGATCTCCAGGATCTCATCTCCCACCTGAGGGAGAGAGGAGTGAGGCAGAGAGGAGAGGGGGAGACATTGGAGGAGGGGGAGGTGGAGACATTGTAGGGAGAGGGGGTGTCAGTAGAAGACATTGGGTAAGACACAGAAGGGGGGAGTGTGTCAGGGACGAAGAGGGAGAAGGGAGGATAAAGGAAAGAGGGTGAGGCAGAGAGAGATTGGGTGAGGATAGGTAGAAAAGGGACAAGGAGGAGAAGAGAGGGCAGAGGGGATGCAGAGGGGAGGGGACAGACGGGAACATAAGAGGTGCCAGAGAGGGAAGGTTAGATTATAGTTAAAACTGCTCTGACTGCTGTAAAGGAAACATTTCTATAAATCCACAATGTTACAAGAGGGGAAGAGGTTTTTCTCTGCGCCTTAAGTTATCTGTCAGTGTTCTCTCTGTCGAGGGAATTCCACTTCACATATTCACAAATAATATCGGATAATCAATTAACCCTTTCATTCTGTCTAAAGGACCCAGGGGAATGAGACGCTTAAGCTTTTAGACAATTCATCAAATTAAAGGTTAAATGACAGCTTGACAACTACAAGAGAGCACAAAGGACATCATATTTACATAATACAGACTTTAAAGAATAACAATTCATGCTTGTGGGGCATTGCATACATAACAGCACTGCACATTTTGTATTAGGCATTCAGCATAACATAACCACATCAATGAGTAGATGAATCAACTTCAAATTTCAAAACGCTCCTATATGGGGCTGATACATACACTCATGTTGCCGTTGCGTATGGCCGCTCCGTCCTCTGCTAGCCTCAGCACGTACAGGTCCATGTTGTACTCGTGACCTCCTCGCAGGCTGAACCCAAAGCCTTTATTTTCCCTCTCCAAGTCCACTGAGTAGAACGCAGCATCCTGAGAGAAACACACACACACGCAAACACACACATGACAAGGTCAGACTGGTGATTCACCGGTGGCTGGACTTGATGTTTGTGCCTGGGGACGGCTCGTATTTCAGTGTGGGGATGAATGCCACCTTGAGGACAGTTGCACCTATTAGATCGGAGCTCCAGAGTGGTGGTGAGTGAGATGAATCATAGATGGTTTGGACTCTGGGGGCGGTTTGAGGTGGGCCGAGAGGGCACGCAGAGCCACAGACACCGACTAACACCCACCCTGCTCTGTTCAGGATCTTATCAACATGGTATCAGAATAAAGCATCTCCCTAGTGTGACAGCCACTTAAAGGGAACACATTGCTGTAGGGTGTGTATTGGGCTGGATGGGGCAGGCCTTGTTGGTGCTGGACAAGTCCTTACCTGGGCTGGAGGTTGTGTTGTTGGGGCGGGGGGAGGAGGGGCCTGAGGGGATTTGAACTCAAAAGAGGACTCCTGTTTTGGTTTGGTGTTGTTTCTGGAATGAGAAAGATGTCAAAATATAGGTTAAAAATCACTGCTCATAGATACATGTTCTTAGTCAATTAGGTACTCCAAGTCTCAGAATCCCTCTCACCTGGGTTCAGGTGCAGCCTGTTGCTGGGGCGTGTGAGTGGTTGTTATAGTGGCGATCTTCTCAGCGTTGGTCAGTAGTGATGCATTAGAGGAGTCTAATAGGAGAGAAAGAGAGAGCGGGGGAGTCAGGAGACTGGAGACTGAAGCATGCAGAAGACAAAGGGAGAAAAACAAGAGCAGTTTCACAAAACCTTTCGTAAGCCGTTATTACACTGGTAAGATATAATTTACTCAAACAGGGACATATGGAAGCCTGGACCGGATGGAGTGGTACACTCATGACTCTCATCTAATCACAGCACTCTATCTCAATGTGACATCATTTGTGTGATTAATTACCTATAGTTGAATGTAACCCTTAAATAAACACGTAACAACTACCATCTCCCCACTCCAAACCGCCCCCTCATTTCTCTCTATCAACCCTTCGTAGCCTGATCCTACCCCCTGCTATCAGCCCAACTACCACCCGTAGCCTGATCCTAGCCCCTGCTCTCAGCCCAACTACCACCCCTAGCCTGATCCTACCCCTTGCTATTAGCCCAACTACCACCCCTAGCCTGATCCTACCCCCTGCTATCAGCCCAACTACCACATCCTACCCCCTGCTATCAGCCCAACTACCACCGCTAGCCTGATCCTACCCCCTGCTATCAGCCCAACTACCACCCCTAGCCTGATCCTACCCCCTGCTATCAGCCCAACTACCACCCCTAGCCTGATCCTACCCCCTGCTATCAGCCCAACTACCACCCCTAGCCTGATCCTAGCCCCTGCTCTCAGCCCAACTACCACCCCTAGCCTGATCCTAGCCCCTGCTCTCTATTCCACTCACAACCCCACAAACTGTGCTCAATTCCTCTCTCATCTATCCATCATTCCCCCACTAGTCCCCTTGGATTCCATTGGCTTAACTCTCCATTCAGACCACAGCCCCTGAGACGCTGGGCCGGCCAATCAAGGTGTAGGCCGAGCCGAGGGGTTTAATTCCACTCTGCTGGGTAGTCATTGCTGGGGAGACCCAGGGTTTGATGAGTTGTCTCTCTGCCCATGAATCCCAATGTCTTAAAATAGACCTCTCTCCACACCAGTGTCAACTGCCTGCAGCCAAGGCTCCATCCTTCTCTTTTCCTCCCTCAATTTCTGCTTCGCTCATCCAATCCTTCTTCTCTCCCACTGTCCTCTTTCCAATACTCTATCCCTTCTTCCCTCCCAGTTTTTCCACTTTAGTGCAGTTTGCAACCTTTTCTTTTTTTTCCCCCTCTGTAAACATTCAGGACTGAGGACGCAGAAGGCACTGAACTGTACCACTGATCAGTCTCTCCCACTGTGAGAATGGAAGGGGAAAAGGACCATTTTATCGAAGAAGTCATGGGAGGAAGAATTCAGCCCCTCCTGCCTACCCAGGGGGCTGAGTAAGGGTCACACCATCTCTCCCTTGTTGCTTTTACAAAGAAAGAAAGGGGGTGAGAGAGAGGAAAGGGAGGGAGAGGGAGAGTGAGAGGAAGTGGGAGAGAGAGAGGCAGAGAGAGAGAGAGAGATAGGCCAGGAGTGAGGGAGAGAAAGGGGAGAGAGAGGCAGAGAGAGAGCAAGGCAGAGAGTGAGAGAAAGTGGAGAGAGAGGAAGCGAGAGAAAAAGGCAGAGAGAGAACGAGGAAGGGGGGGGCAAGAGAGGAAGAGGGGAGAGAGGCAGATAAAAAGAGAGAGGAAGGGGGAGAGAGAGAAGGGGGAGAAATTGAGAGAGAGAGTGAAGGGGGAGAGAGAAAGGGGGAAGAAAGAGAAAGGTGGACAAGAGAGGAAGGAGAAAGAGAGTGAGAGAGAGAGGAAGGAAGGAAGGAAGGAAGGAAGGAAGGAAGGAAGGAAGGAAGGAAGGAAGGAAGGAAGGAAGGAAGGAAGGGAGAGGGAGAGAGAGAGAGAGAGAGGGGGAAGAGAGAGAGGAAGGAGAAAGAGAGCGAGGAAGGAAGGGGAGGGAGACAGAGAGAGCGAGGAGAAGGGGAAGAGAGAGAGCAAGGGGGAGAGTGAGGCAGAGACAGAAAGAGAGAGGAAGGACAGCGTACGAGAGAAAGCAAGAGAGGAAGGAAGGGGTGGGAGAGAGGGAGGGGAGAGAGAGGGAGGGGGAGATATAGAGGGGAGAAGCGAGAGAGGAAAGGGAGAGCGAGGCAGAGAGAGAGGAAGGGGAGAGAGGTAAAGAGAGCGAGAGAAAGGAGGGGGGAGTGCGCGAGAGAGTGAGAGAAAGGAGGGAGAGAGGGCGCAAGAGAGTGAGAGAAAGGGGGAGAGTGAGACAGAAAAAGGGGAGGGAGAGTGAAAGGGGGGAGAGAGAGAGAGAAAGAAAGGGGAGAAAAAGGGGGAAGAGGGAGAAAGGGGAGAGAGAGAGGAAGGGGTGAGAGAGAGAGGAAGGGGGAGAGAGAGAGGAAGGGGGAGAGAGAGGAAGGGGGAGAGAGAGAGGAAGGGGGAGAGAGAGAGGAAGGGGGAGAGAGAGAGGAAGGGGGAGAGAGAGAGGAAGGGGGAGAGAGAGAGGAAGGGGGAGAGAGAGGGGGAGGGGGAGGGCGAGAGAGCGAGAGTGAAAGCGAAAGGAGAGAGAGAGAGCGCTGAGTCTCCCTGCAGTGATTTTGGAATCAGCCTCCTTACTAAATCTCCTTCCCTAACAGCCCTGTGTTTAACAGCAGGATTCTGGATAAATCTACCTATCTCACTAATACAGGGATCTAACACACACACACAACCTCTCAGCCCAAAATACAGACATACAAACTCTTCCTCTCCCTCACAAACCCAAACTATGCTTTTAAAAAACCTCTGTTTTCTTGGCAGAACAATTTTGCCTCAGTGTAATCATCTATGGCTCTACAGAAAAAGGCTTTCATCCATAAAAACAGCCTAAAAAAACATGAACAAATAGTTCCAATTTCTCCAACATGCAGGTTGACAAAGACTCGTGGTTACACGGCCGTTCCCCCTGATTCTCCCTCACTTAATGAAACAGCAGTCCAGGGTGATGTGTTAGTGCAGTGTAGCGAGAGCTTTTAGCCCTAACACACAGACAAACATACACACATTGTGACAGCCTCTGACACTTGAATTACTCTTGCATGTTTCAGAAGTATGTGAAAGGCACGACTGCACTAGAAAGTTCCCTCACATCCCAGAGAAGCAGCTCTGTCAACATTGTGAGGGTGTTCAAACTGACTAGAGCACTTGAAATGTAAAAACAGTGTGATGGTGATGTACCGAGAAAGGCTTTCCTTTAGCAAAAGGACTGAGGGTAGAAAACATTAGGAACACCTGTTCTTTCCATGACAGACTGACCAGGTGAATCCAGGTTGAAAGCTATGATCCCTTATTGATGTCACTTGTTAAATCCACTTCAATCAGTGTGTAGATTAAGTTTAAAGGATTTCTAAGCCTTGAGACAATTGAGGCTGTGTACGTGTACCATTCAGATGGTTAATTGGCAAGACAAAAGATTTAAGTGCCTTTGAAATGGGGTATGGTAGTAGCTACCAGGTGCATCGGTTTGAGTTTGTCAAGAACTGCAACACTGCTGGGTTTTTCACGCTCAACAGTTTCCTGTGTGTATCAAGAATGGTCCACCACCCAAAGGACATCCAACCAAATTGACAACTGACGGAAGCATTAGAATCAACATCAGCCAGCATCCTTATGGAACGGTTTCGACACCTTGTAGATTCCATGCCCCAAATAATGAATTCAGGGCAAAAGGGTGTTCCTAATGTTTTGTTCATTCAGTGTATATACAGTACCAGTAAAAGGTTTGGACACACTGACTCATTCCAGTATTTTTCTTTATTTTTACTATTTTCTACATAGAATAATACTGAAAGACATCAAAACTATGAAATAACACATACCGAATCATGTAGTAACCAACCAAAAAAGTGTTAAAATCAAAATGTATTTTTGATTTTTCAATGTAGCCACCCTTTGTCTTGATGACAGCTTTGCACATTCTTGGCATTCTCCCAACCAGCTTCACCTGGAATGCTTTTCCAACAGTCTTCAAGGAGTTCCCATATATGCTGAGCACTTGTTGGCTGCTTTTCCTTCACTATGCGGTCCAACTCATCCCAAACCATCTCAATTGGGTTGAGGATGGGTGATTGTGGAGGCCAGGTCATTGGTCATCGAATGCAGCACTCCATCACTCTCCTTCTTGGTCAAGTAGCCCTTACACAGCCTGTAGGTGTGTTGGGTCATTGTCCTGTTGAAAAACAAATGATAGTCCTACTAAGTGTAAACCAGATGGGATGGCGTATCGCTGCAGAATGCTGTGGTAGCCAGGCTGGTTAAGTGTGCCTTGAATTCTAAATAAATCACAGACCCCCACACCTCTTCCTCCATGCTTCACGGTGGGAACCACACATGTGGAGATCATCCATTCACCAAAAACCCCAAATCTCAAATTTGGACTCATCAGGCCAAAGGACAGATTTCCACCGGTCTAATGTCCATTGATCGTGTTTCTTGGCCCAAGCAAGTCTCTTCTTCTTTTTATTGGTGTCCTTTAGCAGTGGTTTCTTTGCAGCAATTCGACCATGAAAGCCTGATTCACGCAATCTCATCTGAACATTTGATGTTGAGATGTGTCTGTTTTACTTAACCTCTGTGAAGCATTTATTTGGGCTGCAATCTGAGGTGCAGTTAACACTACTGAACTTATCCTCTGCAGCAGAGGTAACTCTGGGTCTTCCTTTCCTGTGGCGGTCCTCATGAGAGCCAGTTTCATCATATCGCTTGATGGTTTTTGCTACTGCACTTGAAGAAACTTCTGGATTGACTGACCATGTCAGAAGGTAATGATGGACTGTCGTTTCTCTTTGCTTATTTGAGGTGTTCTTGCTGTAATATGGACTTGGTATTTTACCAAATAGGACTATCTTATGTATACCACCCCTACCTTGTACCACCCCTACAACTGGTTGGCTCAAACACATTAAAAAGGAAAGAAATTCCACAAATTAATTTCTAACAAGGCACACCTGTTAATTAAAATGCATTCCAGGTGACTACCCCATGACACTGGTTGAGAGAATGCCAAGAGTGTTTAAAGCTGTAATGAAGACAAAGGGTGGCTACTTCGAAAAACCTCAAATATAAAATATATTCTGATTTGTTTAACACTTTTTTTGGTTACTACATTAGGTAGCCTAGTGGTTAGAGCATTGGGCCAGTAACCAAAAGGTTGCTGGATCAAATCCCCGAACTGACAATTAAAAATAGGAAAATAGCAAGGCAGTTAACCCACAGTTCCCTGGGCGCCGAAGCCATGGATGTCGATTATGGCAGCCACCCGCACCGCTCTGATTCAGAGGGGTTGGGTTAAATGCGGAAGACACAATTCAGTTGAATGCATTCAGTTGTACAACTGACCAGGTATCCCCCTTTCCCTTTCTATATGTGTTATTTCATAGTTTTGATGTCTTCACTATTATTCTATGTAGAAAATAGTAAAAAAATAAAGAAAAACCCTTGAATGAGTAGGTGTGTCCAAACTTTTGACTGGTACTGTATATTCCAATACAATACATGTTTACATAATTGATGTAATGCACAAATAATTCCTGACACAGGTTGATCCTAGCGGCTGAGATAGTCTTCGGTCTAGATCAGATCAACCCTGTTCCTGGAGAGATACCCTCCTGTAGGTTTTCACTCCAACCCCAGTTATAACTAACCTGATTAATATTATAAACCAGCTAATTATTAGAATCAGGATTGCTAGATTAGGGTTGGAGCAAAAAACCTAAGGAGAGAAGCTCTCCAGGAAAGGGGTTGTGCAGCCCTGGTCTAGATGGTATATATGAGTGGAACATTAGATATGGGAGACAGAAGAGGTCCTCTCACCGTCTCCGGGAATGATCCTTAGCGTGACGGTGTTCCCGGCCTCCTTGATCAGGTTGACGATGTCCGAGTGGGACTTGTTGGTGATGGAGCAGCCGTTGACGGCCAGGATACGGTCTCCCACCTTCAGCTTCCCACAGCGGTCCGCAGGGCTCCCCTCGATAATACGCCCTATTTTGTGGGGCATGGCCACACATGCATTTCCAGCTTTTTGCGTTTGTGTGATTCAGAAAGTGTGTGATGTGACATTTTTGGTGGTAAGGGGTGTTGTTTAAAGAGATAGAGAGGTGAAAAGGGGCAGAGGAAGAAGAGGAAGAGAAGAGAGAGAAAGGAAGGAAGGCAGAAGGTTAAGGGTTTATTCACCAAACCCACCAAGCCAAGTGCCAACAGAGTGTGCCCGGAAATCTGCTATGAGAAATGGAAAGCGTTTGCCAAGTGCTGTCCCCGACTAATAAAAATCTCGGTCAACCAAAAGTCGTCTGTTCTTTCAAACAATCGATTGGACTCAATTTTAAAACTTTAATTTTTCCATAAATAGACACACCCTATGTGTTTTAATAAAATCAACTATATGCTAGTCTGATTCTGTTTGATGAAATAAGACAAAAATGACACAAGAGAGAGCCAGAGATCAAGATACCCAGAAGAGAGGGACCTTAACCTGCCCATTCTCCTCCCGCACTTCACCTGTTGCGTTTGTATTTCTGTTCAGTGTATATTAACGTCTTCAAATATCAAAATCATTGTCTTGTGGTTAATCAAAATTCTATCCAAATCTACATGAAAATGATACAAACCTAAAAAATAACTTCTACTGCCAATTATGTAAAAATAGCCTACATAAAGCCAACAAATAAAAACACCAGCCTGGAGGTAGAAAATATCCTGATTAAAATAAATATCCTATGAATCACATTGGCTACCCATGGCCAGTCTGCAATGAACTTGAAACATTGTATCAACTAACTTGGGTCCAGCCCCAAGCTTATGCTAGCAAACTTGCAACATTGTATAAAATATGCTGTGCCCTCAGAGTTTCCCATGCCAGTGAGCTCGGGACAGAAACAGCTGGAGGCTATTTTGGGTAAGGGATAAGAGCTCATCAGGTAGACGTTTCCACTGGATCAGACATTTAGCATCACGATGAGTGGTAATCGAAAGGGAGAGTGATGGATTTTAAAAAAAAATACATTGAGGACCTATTGCCATTCTCAATGGATGTAAAAACAGACATTGTTTGCTTGTTGTTTGAGGTGAAGAAAACATTACTTTGAGAAGCTCCACAGCTCTTTAGTGGTGTTGCGTTACGCCAATCAGAAATACTACCAGATCCCCAAATGGGCACATTTATAGGCCAGGTAGCCGATAGGCCTACTTCTATGCGTAATCAGGTGCGTTTCCTTTGTCAACATTGACAGAAGCGCTCAACAAAAAAAACTATAAAATGGAATAAACCAAAACTTGTTTCTCACAAGTGTAGCATAGGTTGTGCGCTCTGCAAACAATGTGTCCACTCCTACAATGAGAACATTAAAAGACTGGAATAAAAATATATTGAATTGATTAACAGAAATTACCATAACCAAACAAACGTTGTAGATTAGAAATTATAGGTATTAACGGTAAAAGTAGGCTACTGCTGGTGATATACCATATGTAATGGGGAATTGATAGACACTAACAATCAAGGCAAACAATCCACACAATTAAGTTTTGAAACAATGAATGTGCACAAATTTGCAGGAAAGCGCACATTGGAGAGAGACTTGCATTGTGAATTTTTGCCACAACCCTTCTTGGACTGTGTCATCCACGCAGTCGCCGAAAGGATTAGTCTCAGCCTCCTCAATGAATTAGTTCACTGAGATGGGCACAAATCAGACAGGTGTTTCGTGTGCCACACATTTTTTTATATATATTTGCTACTGCTCGACAAAAAAAAAGGTTGGTCGACAAACAGCCAAACAATCGACCAGTCGACTAATTGGGGTCAGCCCTAATCTCAATTATTACAGTGAACTATTGCACATATCATTCCCTCTCTCTCTACTCCACTTCTTGATTTAACTACAAACAATAATCAAATCTAATTGTATGTCACATGCGCCGAATACAACACCTTACAGTGAAATGCTGTATAGTTAAGAAAATATTTACTAAATAAACTAAAGTTTTAAAAAATGCAAACAAAAAGTAACACAATAAAAGTACATAAGAATAACGAGGCTCTATACAGAGGGTACCGGTACCGAGTCAATGTGGAGGCTATATACAGAGGGTACCGGTACAGAGTCAATGTGGAGGCTATATACAGAGGGTACCGGTACCGAGTCAATGTGCGGGGTTACAGGTTAGTCCAGGTCATTTGTAAAGTGACTATTCATAGATAATAAACAGCGAGTAGCAGCAGTATAAATCCAAAAGGGGATTTAATTGTTCAGCATTTTAATGGCCTGGGGGCAGAATCCCTCTCTCCACTGGGATTCTCTGCCTCTTACCCTATTACAGGGGCTGAGTCACTGGCTTACCAGGGCTCTTCCATGCCATCCTTAGGAGGGATGCATCACTTGAGTGGGTTGAGTCACTGATGTGATCTTCCTGTCTGGGTTGGCGCCCCCCACCCCCTGGATTGTGCGGTGGCGGAGATCTTTGTGGGCTATACTCGGCCTTGTCTCAGGATGGTAAGTTGGTGATTGAAGATATCCCTCTAGTGGTGTGGGGGCTGTGCTCTGGCAAAGTGGGTGGGGTTATATCCTGCCTGTTTGGCCCTGTCAGGGGGTATCGTCGGATGGAGCCACACCGTCTCTGACCCCTCCTGTCTCAGCCTCCAGTATTTATGCTGCAGTAGTTTATGTGTCGGCGGGCTAGGATCAGGCTGTTATATTTCTCCTCTCTTATCCGGTGTCCGGTGTGAATTTAAGTATGCTCTCTCTAATTCTCTCTCTTTCTCTCTTTCTTTCTCTCTTTCTTTCTTTCTCTCTCTCTCTCTCGGAGGACCTGAGCACTAGGACCATGCCTCAGGACTACCTGGCCTGATGACTCCTTGCTGTCCCCAGTCCACCTGGTTGTGCTGCTGCTCCAGTTTCAGGAAACCTGACCTGTTCACCGGATGTGCTACCTGTCCCAGACCTGCTGTTTTCAACTCTCTAGAGACAGCAGGAGTGGTAGAGATACTCTGAATGATTGGCTATGAAAAGCCAACTGACATTTACTCCTGACGTGCTGACCTGTTGCACCCTCGAAAATCACTGTGATTATTATTTGACCCTGCTGGTAATCTATGAACATCTTGGCCATGTTCTGTTATAATCTCCACCCGGCACAGCCAGAAGTGACTGGCCACCCCTCATAGCCTGGTTCCTTGCTAGGTTTCTTCCTAGGTTCTGGCCTTTCTAGGGAGTTTTTCCTAGCCACCGTGCCTCTACACCTGCATTGTTTGCTGTTTGGGGTTTTAGTCTGTGTTTCTGTACAGCAATTTGTGACATCAGCTGATGTAAGAAGGGCTTTATAAATTTGATTGAAATTTGAGAACAGTCTATGACTAGGGTGAGTGGAGTCTTTGACAATGTTTTGGGCCTTCCTCTGACACCGCCTGGTGTGGCCTGGATGGCAGGGAGCTTGGCCCGGGTGATCAGTCTGTCTCTTTCCTCTGCGGTCAGTCACTCCAGTCTAGAAGAGCTCTGTGGAGCTCAACTCATTGAGTTCTGTACAAACTAGAAGCTTTGATGGTTTCACAGCAGGATGTGTTTGTCTAATACACAGAGAGAGGGGATGGATGGGTCTCTGTGTCAGAGTAACTGGGATCCATGCAGATCAAAAGGTCATTTCTCTACACTATTGATCAACAACCAATGTGTTTCACTTTGATATGATTAACAAATTGGCACAAACTTGCCAACTCTTACTATTTGTGTATAGTACATGAAGCTGTGCTTTACTAGATCATTGGATGCCCATAAGCAGTGTAAGCCTGATCAGCACCCCTGTGCCCAGAGAGACTCCCAGAGCTGTGGTCAGGCAGGGAGAGTGGCAGCAATATCTCTAGGCAGCAATTGTAGGCAGACAGGGCACGCAGAGGGACAAAAAGAGCTGTAGGACAGTGGGAGGTCTATCAATCTACAAATATTACAATAATCTTCCCCCTTAATAACTAATCCAAGTCAACCCCGTTTTCATGATTCCTGGTAGATCATGAAAATAAAACAGGAAGTATTTTTAACAATATATAACAATATATCCTCTATAGAGGATAACCTGCTGATTACAACCATCTAGATGTCCGTCTAACGAGTGATGTAAACAATATTTACAGTTTCTGTTTTTTTTTAGTTACAACAATTTACCCATAAGCAATATGAGTGATTAATTGCAACTTGTCACAAGAACATGGATTTTAGTGCATTTGCTGTTTATAAGGTGATCGTTTAAAAGAAAACAAGTAATATGATTACTATTTTGGCATGTTTCATATGGGGGTCGCCAAAACGGAAAGAGAAACACAACACTTATTTGTCAATCACTCATATTGATATCATGTTGAAACCCCCAAAAATAGAGAGGGGAGTCGAGCTACACATCCTGTCTAAAAAAAACACAGAATCTGAGAATAATATGTATATCACTGGTTAGAGGACAATTTGTAGAAGACAGCAAGCTACATTTTGGATTGTTGCATTTTGTTTCAAAGTTGGTCACCAACACAGAAAGATAAACGCAAAACTATTTTGTTAAATCACTCATCGATATAAATTTGAAATCAATAGAGCAGGGGCAAACGTGTGGGGTGTATACACCATTTAAACTAACACTATTCAAAGGCCACACTGAATCTGATAATACTTTTTATATCACTGGTTAGAAGAGAATTTGCTGAAGACAGTCATCTAAATTCTAGAATGTCAGATGGAAGTTTTGTGAGGCTGTCAAAATGGGGAAGGAAACAAATCAGATGCTTTGTTACTTATCTTCAACGAATCACAACCCACCATATAGCAACAGTGACAAGGGTTGGCTGTTATTTCAGTGATAGTTTGACTCTCAAACCATGTACAGGCGTAGTTGTGAGGCCAGCAACTTTTATACAGAGAGCTGAATTTTCCCTGCCATTTGAGTTTGAAAATGATAGTAGAAAACTGCCAGAGCATATGACAAAATCAATGGTACAAAACGAATGATACTGATCTGTTTCAAGCCATCGTTTTCATCTCATTGCGATTATTATATAACGTTTATACTAACATCACTAATCTGAGGTAAAAAAAGATGTGCAATTCCCCTCCATTCGAGGTGGTCAAAACGTGAGGTTGTGCAATGTAGTAACACATACTGTCCACATACAGGAAATCAGTGCAATGTAGTAACACATACTGTCCACATACAGGAAATCAGAGCAATGTAGTAACACATACTGTCCACATACAGGAAATCAGAGGAATGTAGTAACACATACTTTCCACATACAGGAAATCAGAGCAATGTAGTAACACATACTGTCCACATTCAGGAAATCAGAGGAATGTAGTAACACATACTTTCCACATACAGGAAATCAGAGCAATGTAGTAACACATACTGTCCACATACAGGAAATCAGTGCAACGCAGTAACACATACTGTCCACATACAGGAAATCAGAGCAATGTAGTAACACATACTTTCCACATACAGGAAATCAGAGCAATGTAGTAACACATACTGTCCACATACAGGAAATCAGAGCAATATAGTAACACATACTGTCTACATACAGGAAATCAGAGCAATGTAGTAACACATACTTTCCACATACAGGAAATCAGAGGAATGTAGTAACACATACTTTCCACATTCAGGAAATCAGAGGAATGTAGTAACACATACTTTCCACATACAGGAAATCAGAGGAATGTAGTAACACATACTGTCCACCTACAGGAAATCAGAGGAATGTAGTAACACATACTTTTCACATACAGGAAATCAGAGCAATGTAGTAACACATACTGTCCACATACAGGAAATCAGAGGAATGTAGTAACACATACTTTCCACATACAGGAAATCAGAGCAATGTAGTAACACATACTGTCCACATACATGAAATCAGAGGAATGTAGTAACACATACTTTCCACATACAGGAAATCAGAGCAATGTAGTAACA
Source organism: Oncorhynchus mykiss (assembly GCF_013265735.2). NCBI lineage: Eukaryota > Metazoa > Chordata > Actinopteri > Salmoniformes > Salmonidae > Oncorhynchus > Oncorhynchus mykiss. The sequence goes on from NC_048581.1 coordinate 71,196,711, forward strand.
CATACTGTCCACATACAGGAAATCAGAGCAATGTAGTAACACATACTTTCCACATACAGGAAATCAGAGCAATGTAGTAACACATACTGTCCACATACAGGAAATCAGAGCAATGTAGTAACACATACTTTCCACATACAGGAAATCAGAGCAATGTAGTAACACATACTGTCCACATACAGGAAATCAGAGCAACGCAGTAACACATACTGTCCACATACAGGAAATCAGAGCAATGTAGTAACACATACTGTCCACATACAGGAAATCAGAGCAATGTAGTAACACATACTGTCCACATACAGGAAATCAGAGCAATGTAGTAACACATACTGTCCACATACAGGAAATCAGAGGAATGTAGTAACACATACTGTCCACATACAGGAAATCAGAGCAATGTAGTAACACATACTGTCCACATACAGGAAATCAGTGCAACGCAGTAACACATACTGTCCACATACAGGAAATCAGAGCAATGTAGTAACACATACTGTCCACATACAGGAAATCAGAGGAATGTAGTAACACATACTGTCCACATACAGGAAATCAGAGCAATGTAGTAACACATACTGTCCACATACAGGAAATCAGTGCAACGCAGTAACACATACTGTCCACATACAGGAAATCAGTGCAACGCAGTAACACATACTATCCACATACAGGAAATCAGTGCAACGCAGTAACACATGCTGTCCACATACAGGAAATCAGAGCAATGTAAAATAATCGAATATTTAAACATAAATCAACATTTAAATTTGGGCTTACATTTTACACATATACTTCTCGATAGTTTAACCATTTACAATAATAAAAAAGATCTTTAAGCGGGCGCTCTAGAAATAACTCTCCCTGCCTACTTATTAGAACCTGTCAAGCCATAGTATTGATTTTATTCTATTCATTGTTATTTCAGACCACATCTGAATTATACAACATGCTTTCACTTGTGATCAATTATGAAAGACAGTATAAATATTACAGCTCTTTGGGCTGGGTTACAGTGTCTCTGCTTGACAGAATGAAAGAAAATAGAAGAGGATCACCACTCACTAGAAAATAAAATAATGAGGATGAAAGCTATTCACCAAGTGCCAGAAATATGCACTATTCAGAAACTCATTTGCATAGAAGGGACAGTACCCAATAGTCAAACAGCGATTAGTTACTAAGAAAAATATGTTCTACTGTATATTGAGAGAAAGGTTGAGTGTGTGTGTGTGTGTGTGTGTGTATATAGTGCATGCCTGTGTGTTACCTATATTTAAGTATAGTAAGGTAGAGATTACATGGGGGTCTTACCAAAGGTGGTGCCAGACTCAGGTCGGGAAACTGAGGAGACGATGACGAATCCAAAGCCCTCGTTCTCCCCGCGGTGGATCTCCACGTCGTAGGGCTGCAGGGCGGTGTTGACCACAGCACTACCTGAGCCTCCGCCACCCCCGCTACCGATGCCGCTGGTGGAGCCGCTGCCAGAGCCGCTGCCAGAGCTGACCGTGTTGAGGGAGTTCTGACTGCCCTGGGGGGTCCGCTTCCCCTCAGTCAAGGAGGGGGCCTGAGTGCTGCTGTGGTGTGACGAGGCTGGGGACGGGGGCACCTCACCCTCCCCTTTAGACACTGTGTAAGAAGAGGAGAAAAACAGATGTTAACGCTGTCAGACTGACAAGAAGCAAACTATTACCAACACTTCACAGCAACAGCACACAGCTCATAACACCAAATGAAACACAAAATGAAAGGTTTTCCTAATCAACATGGATAACGCTGCTCCTCTCTACCCACTGAGGATCACACCGATAGAAGGAAAAAAGAGCAGCATGCTCCCTGTTGACCAACGGTCACGCTTTGATCTATTTCCCCCCAAAACATCTACAGATATGGCTTCCGGATTGCATCACAACAGAAGGTTCCCATCTTATTTCCTGGCATTGAAGCAGTGCTTCATACAGGGCATCGCTTCTCTGACAGACCATTGTGCCCTCTGTCTGGGCACTCTCATCAATGGCTGGTAGACAGGCTAGTGTGTGGAGGGCATGGGGAAAGGTTGGAACCCTCTTCATCACATTTATGAACCTTTATTCATTCTGCTAAAGGGCAGGCTGGGAGCGATGAGCGCCTCTGACAAACATTTTTCCCACACACCCATGGACTGTTGAAGAGCAGCGGGGATGAACCTGCAAATATCAGCCCTGTCCTCGGGCCCTTCACTGCTCTGATGAAGACAAATGGAGCCAGGAGCAGTGAAAGGCCTGAATGTTACAGCACAGACTGCTGTTGATGGTACTACTGCACAGACTGCTGTTATTGATACTACTGCACAGACTGCTGCTGATCATTTGATGTACACAACATGCCTAACACTTAGAAGATGCAAAATATGTTTTACTGTGAAACAAACAAGAAATAAAACAAAAAAACAGAAAACTTGAACGTGCATAACTATTCATCCCCCCCCCCCCCCAAAGTCAATACTCTGTAGAGCCACCTTTTGCAGCAATTACAGATGCAAGTCTCTTGGGGTATGTCTCTATAAGCTTGGCACATATAGCTACTGGGATTTTTGCCCATTCTTCAAGGCAAAACTGCTCCAGCTGGTGTACAGCAGTCTTCAAGTCATACCACAGATTCTCAATTGGATTAAGGTCTGGGCTTTGACTAGGCCATTCCAAGACATTTAAATGTTTCCCCTTAAACCACTCGAGTGTTGCTTTAGCAGTATGCGTAGGGTCATTGTCCTGCTGGAAGGTGAACCTCCGTCCTAGTCTCAAATCTCTGAAAGATTGAAACAGGTTTGCCTCAAGAATGTCCCTGTATTTAGCGCCATCCATCATTCCTTCAATTCTGACAATGCTGCCACCACCATACTTCACTGTGGGGATGTTGTTCTCGGGGTGATGAGAGTTGTTGGGTTTGTGCCAGACATAGCGTTTTCCTTGATGGCTAAAAAGCTCAATTTTAGTCTCATCTGAGTACCTTCTTCCATATGTTTGGGGAGTCTCCCACATGCTTTTTGGCGAACACCAAACATGTTTTCTTATTTTTTTTTTATAAGCAATGGCTTTTTTCTGTCCACTATTCCATAAAACCCAGCTCTGTGGAGTGTACGGCTTAAAGTGGTTATATGGACAGATACTCCAATCTCCGCTGTGGAGCTTTGCAGCTCCTTCAGAGTTATCTTTGGTCTCTTTGTTGCCTCTGACTAATGCCCTCCTTGCTGGGCCGTGAGTTTTGGTGGGCCTCTCTTGGCAGGTTTGTTGTGGTGCCATATTCTTTAAATGTTTTAATAATGGATTTAATGGTGCTCCGTGGGATGTTCAAAGTTTCAGATTTTTTTTAGAACCCAACCCTGATCTGTACTTCTCCACATCTTTGTCCCTGACCTGTTTGGAGAGCTCCTTGGTCTTCATGGTGCCGCTAGTTTGGTGGTACCCCATTGCTTAGTGGTGTTGCAGACTCTGGGGCCTTTCAGAATGGGTGCATGTATACTGAGATCATGTGACAGATCACGTGACACATACATAAAGTCCACCTGTGTGCAATCTAACTAATTATGTGACTTTTGTACCAGATCTTACTACTCCTGTCTTATCCGGTGTCCTGTGTGAATTTAAGTATGCTCTCTCTAATTCTCTCTTTCAGCACCTGGCCATGCTGCTGCTCCAGTATCAACTGTTCTGCCTGCGGCTATGGAACCCTGACCTGTTCACTGGACGTGCTACCTGTCCCAGACCTGCTGTTTTCAACTCTATAGAGACAGCAGGAGCAGTAGAGATACTCTTAATGATCGGCTATGAAAAGCCAACTGACATTTACTCCTGAGGTGCTGACTTGCTGCACCCTCGACAACTACTGTGATTATTATTATTTGACGATGCTGGTCATCTATGAACATTTGAACATCTTGGCCATGTTCTGTTATAATCTCCACCCGGCACAGCCAGAAGAGGACTGGCCACCCCTCATAGCCTGGTTCCTCTCTAGGTTTCCTCCTAGATTTTTGCCTTTCTATGGATTTTTTTTAGCCACATTGCATGCTGTTTGGGGTTTTAGGCTGGGTTTCTGTACAGCACTTTGAGATATCAGCTGATGTAAGAGGGGCTATATAAATTGATTTGATTTTGATTTGATTTAGGGGCTTCATAGCAAAGGTCTTTTTCGTTTTTTACATTTATTTTTTAAATATGGTTTTTCATTTCACTTCAGCAATTTGGACTATTTTGTGTATGTCCATTACCTGAAATCCTTATAAAATCTGTTTAAATGACAGGTCGTAATGCAACAAAATAGGAAAAATGCCAAGGGGGATGAATACTTTTGCAAGGTACTACAGGACAGACTGCTGGTGATGATGATACTACTGGACAGGCTGCTGCTAATGATGATACTACTGGACAGACTGCTGCTGATGGTACAACTGGACAGACTGCTGCTGATGGTCCTACTGGACAGACTGCTGCTGATGGTACTACTGGACAGGATGCTGCTGATAGTACTACTGGACAGGCTGCCGCTGTCTACTGTCCAGTAGACTGCTGGTGATGGTACTACTGTACAAACTGCTGGTGATGGTACTACTGGACAGACTGCTGTTGATGGGAGTGCTGCTGATGGTACAACTGGACAGACTGCTGCTGATGGTCCTACTGGACAGACTGCTGCTGATGGTACTACTGGACAGGCTGCTGCTAATGGTACTACTGGACAGGCTGCTGATGGTACTACTGGACAGGCAGCTGCTGATGGTACTACTGGACAGGATGCTGCTGATGGTACTACTGGACAGGATGCTGCTGATGGTACTACTGGACAGGATGCCGCTGTCTACTGTCCAGTAGACTTCTGGTGATGGTACTACTGGACAGACTGCTGGTGATGGTACTACTGGACATACTGCTGTTGATGGGAGTGCTGCTGATGGTACAACTGGACAGACTGCTGCTGATGGTACTACTGGACAAACTGCTGCTGATGGTACTACTGGACAGGCTGCTGCTGATGGTACTACTGGACAGGCTGCTGATGGTACTACTGGACAGGCAGCTGCTGATGGTACTACTGGACAGGATGCTGCTGATGGTACTACTGGACAGACTGCTACTGATGATACAGGACTGCTGCAAATACGGCTGCTGATGGTACTACTGGGCAGACTGCGGCTGATGATACTACTGGACAGGCTGCTGATGATGGTACCACTGGACAGGCTGCTGATGATACTACTGCACAGACGGCCGTTGATGGTACTACTGGACAGGCTGCTGCTGATGGTACTACTGCACAGACTGCTTCTGATGGTACAGTACTACTGCACATACTGCTGTTGATGGTACTACTGGACAGGCTGCTGCTGATGGTACTACTGCACAGACTGCTGATGGTATTACTGCACAGACTGCCGCTGATGGTACTATTGGACAGACTGCCGTTACTGGTAGTACTGGACAGACTGCTGCTGATGATACTACTGGACAGACTGCTGCTGATGGTACAACTGTGTAGACTGCTGCTGATGATACTACTGGACAGACTGCTGTTTATGGTACTACTGGACAGACTGCTGTTGATGGTACTACTGGACAGACTGCTGCTGATGTTACTACTGTGTAACATAAAAAACAGAAAATCAGAAAATCACTACCAGAAAATCACATTGTAGGATTTTTTATGAATTTATTTGCATATTATGGTGGAAAATAAGTATTTGGTCACCTACAAACAAGCAAGATTTCTGGCTCTCACAGACCTGTAACTTCTTCTTTAAGAGGCTCCTCTGTCCTCTACTCGTTACCTGTATTAATGGCACCTGTTTGAACTTGTTATCAGTATAAAAGACACCTGTCCACAACCTCAAACAGTCACACTCCAAACTCCACTATGGCCAAGACCAAAGAGCTGTCAAAGGACACCAGAAACAAAATTGTAGACCTGCACCAGGCTGGGAAGACTGAATCTGCAATAGGTAAGCAGCTTGGTTTGAAGAAATCAACTGTGGGAGCAATTATTAGGAAATGGAAGACATACAAGACCACTGATAATCTCCCTCGACCTGGGGCTCCACGCAAGATCTCACCCGGTGGGGTCAAAATGATCACAAGAACGGTGAGCAAAAATCCCAGAACCACACGGAGGGACCTAGTGAATGACCTGCTGGGACCTGCTGAGAGCTGGGACCAAAGTAACAAAGCCTACCATCAGTAACACACTACGCCGCCAGGGACTCAAATCCTGCAGTGCCAGACGAGTCCCCCTGCTTAAGCCAGTACATTTCCAGGCCCGTCTGAAGTTTGCTAGAGAGCATTGGGATGATCCAGAAGAAGGTTGGGAGAATGTCATGTGGTCAGATGAAACCAAAATATAACTTTTTGGTAAAAACTCAACTCGTCGTGTTTGGAGGACAAAGAATGCTGAGTTGCATCCGAAGAACACCATACCTACTGTGAAGCATGGGGGTGGAAACATCCAGCTTTGGGGCTGTTTTTCTGCAAAGGGACCAGGACGACTGATCCGTGTAAAGGAAAGAATTAATGGGGCCATGTATCGTGAGATTTTGAGTGAAAACCTCCTTCCATCAGCAAGGGCATTGAAGATGAAACGTGGCTGGGTCTTTCAGCATGACAATGATCCCCAACACACCGCCCGGGCAACGAAGGAGTGGCTTCGTAAGAAGCATTTCAAGGTCCTGGAGTGGCCTAGCCAGTCTCCAGATCTCAACCCCATAGAAAATATTTGGAGGGAGTTGAAAGTCCGTGTTGCCCAGCAACAGCCCCAAAACATCACTGCTCTAGAGGAGATCTGCATGGAGGAATGGGCTAAAATACCAGCAACAGTGTGAAACCTTGTGAAGACTTACAGAAAACGTTTGACCTCTGAAATTGTTGGCAATTACAGAGGTAATTGTCAACAAAGGGTATATAAAAAATTATTGAAATAAACTTTTGTTATTGACCAAATACTTATTTTCCACCATAATTTGCAAATAAATTCATTAAAAATCCTACAATGTGATTTTCTGGATTTTTTTTCTCATTATGTCTGTCATAGTTGAAGTGTACCTATGATGAAAAGTACAGGCCTCTCTCATCTTTTTAAATGGGAGAACTTGCACAATTGGTGGATGACTAAATACTTTTTTGCCCCACTGTAGCTGTTCTTTGAAGGTGTTCATTGCAAATCACACTGGAAAACATAGTGTCCATGTCTAACTAGCTGTGTTTACCTCCGTAGCCGGTCTTGCGTCGCACAGTGAGGTTGACGTGACCCTGCTTGGCGGCCTGCTGCATCAGCTGTACCACCAGCTGGTGAGACTTGCCCATCACTGCCGTGCCGTCCACACAGATGAGCTCATCCCCTGAACGCAGGCGTCCATCCTCATCCGCCGCCCCATACTTCACTATGTGGCCTATGTAGATCTATGGAGAGAAGATGGGAGGGTAGGGGAGAAGAGGAGAGAAAATAAGAGAAAAGGCGAGTACAGAAGAGGGGGATGATCGGAAAGGTTGTTGGTCAATCAACAGTAGATGGTAAAAGAACATCAAGGTGAGATATTGACAGGTAAGATTTTCTTTTTCCAGCAGCACTAACATAACTCAGACTACTCCTGGCCAAGCTAGAAAGGTAGCTAGTTAGTCTTCCTCATCTTTCTCCGCTTGGCTGTGATAGGGTCAACTTGGGGTCATGATAGGGGCTGCACCAAATGTTTGATGTATTATAATAATTGATTATACTTATGTTGTATTAATAGAAGGGGAAGGGCTATAAGACCCCTCCACCACTACATTTATAGGGTCCTAGACTACAGATTAACAAATATATATATATATATATATATATATATATATATATATATATATATATATATATATATATTCATTATAAGGTTTAATATTGTTCCACTATTATTTTCTAGTCTTTGCCTCTTATAAAGAAACGGTCTGAGAGATGTGTGTTATTGCAGTCAAAACAGGGGTTTGTGAGAAAGCGCATCAAGGCTAAAAGAGATTCATAGACACAGAACCCTGCAGGTGAGTGAAAGAGATAAGAGACTAGTCTGATTTACCACTATATAGCAACTTGTGGAGTGGAAAATTACTGCTGAGCACTTAGAAAACACTGGAACTATTGTATCTCTCTTGCAAGTTTGTAAAACTGTGTATGCATGGGCTTGGTCTCGTGACTAGAAGGTAGTGATGTAGGCAGTTACATCACTAGGGGTTGACTGCAAGCATATTAAAAGCACCTTGGACATTCCCTATTTTGCAGAACTCAGGAGAGACATCGGTTGTATGTTTGATGTTTGATCTTTGACTTCTGTCTACAGCTGTATTTTTATTAAAATTGTAATGATTTATAAGTGCACATTTGGAGTGTTCTGTATTTGTCAAGTAAATAATGGAGCACAGAAAAGTGGAACCAACAGCTGCACAACCGGTCTAAATCTCGTGTGTCATTATTTTCCTTCTCCAAAAGAGGTAAAGACCAGGTTACGAGAACCAACAACTTGGCCTCTAAAAAAAAAGAAAATTGGTCTGAGATGTATTTTTCTCTCTGATTGAGGCTGCAGCAAAGAGATGAAAAACAGAGGAGCAAAGACCACCTCCACACACAGATCAACACTGCTGCTGAAGTCGATTCAGCTGGCTCCAACAGAGGAGCTAAGACCACCGCCACACACAGACCAACACTGCTGCTGAAGTTGATTCAGCTGGCTCCAACAGAGGAGCAAAGACCACCGCCACACACAGACCAACACTGCTGCTGAAGTTGATTCAGCTGGCTCCAACAGAGGAGCAAAGACCACCGCCACACACAGAACAACACTGCTGCTGAAGTTGATTCAGCTGGCTCCAACAGAAGTGTTTATAACCATCAAATTGGAATGTGAAATATGGCATTCAATGATGGTCAATATATATTAAAAAACATGATAAATATATGTGCTAATAAACGGAGAATAAGTGTTCAATCCAAGATTAAAAACATACTTAAAATAAAACCTATAGACACAGTTGAAGTCGGAAGTTTACTTACGCCTAAGCAAAACAAATTAAATTCAGTATTTCACAATTCCTGACATTGAATCCCTGTTAAAATATCCTGTCTTAGGTCAGTTAGGATCACCACTTTATTTTAAGAATGTGAAATGTCAGAATAATAGTAGAGAGAATGATTTGTTTCAGCCTTTATTTATTTCATCACATTCCCAGTGGGTCAGAAGTTTACATATGCTCAATTAGAATTTGGTAGCATTGCCTTTAAATTATTTAACTTGGGTCAAACATTTTGGGTAGTCTTCCACAAGCTTCCCAGAATAAGTTGGGTGAATTTTGTCCCATTCCTCCTGACAGGGCTGGTGTAACAGTCAGGTTTGTAGGCCTCCTTGCTCGCACACACTTTTTCAGTTCTGCCCAAACATTTTCTATTGGATTGAGGTCAGGGCTTTGTGATGGCCACTCCAATACCTTGACTGTGTTGTCCTTAAGCCATTTTGCCACAACTTTGGAAGTATGCTTGGGGTCATTGACCATTTGGAAGACCCATTTGCGACCAAGACTGATGTATTGAGATGTTGCTTCAATATATCCATATCATTTTCATTCCTCATGAGGCCATCTATTTTGTGAAGTGCACCAGTCCCTCCTGCAGCATAGCACCCCCCCAACATGATTCTGCCACCCCCATGCCTCACGGTTGGGATGGTGTTCTTCGGTTAGCAAGCCTCCCCCTTTTTCCTCAAAACATAACAATGGTCATTATGGCCAAACAGTAATATTTTTGTTTCATAGAAAACACTCTAAAGTTTCCAAAAATGTTGAAATAGTGTCTGTGAGTATAACAGAACTGATTTAGCAGGCGAAAACCTGAGACAAATCCATTCAGGAAGTAGTATATATTTTTTGGTTCTGTAGTTTTCTATTCAATGCCATTACAGTATCTATTGACTTGGGACTCCAGTTCCTATGCCTTCCACTAGATGTCAACAGTCTTTAGAAATCGTTTCAGGCTTGTATTCTTATAAATAAGGGAGTAAGACCAGTCTAAACGAATGGACCCTAACGTGACGCAGAGTTTTTTCAGACGCATGTGCATTTCTTGTTTACCTTTTATATTGACGACGTTATTGTCCGGTTGAAATATTATAGATCATTTAGGCTAAAAAACAAACTGAGGATTGAATATAAACATCGTTTGACATGTTTCTATGAACTTTACGGATACAATTTGGATTTTTTTGTCTGATTGTTTTGACTGAGTTTGTGCCTGTGGATTACTGAAGAAAACGCGCTAACAAAACTGAGGTTTTTGGATATAAAGAGACTTCATCAAACAAAAGGATAATTTATTGAGTAAATGAATATCTTCTGATTGCCACCATATGAAGACCATCAAATGTAAGGGATTAATTTTATCTCTATTTCTGAGTTTTGTAACGCTTCTGCTTGGCTGGTTACTGTTTGTAATAATTTGTCAACTGGGCTATGTTCTGGACTAGGCATGTTCTGGGCTAGGTATGTTCTGGGCTAGGTATGCTTTCGCCGAAAAGCATTTTATAAATATGACACTGTGGTTGGTTTTACAAGAAGTTAATCCTTAAACCTATGTAAAATATGTTTTGTTTTCAGAATTTTTATAATGAGCATTTCTGTAATTGAATTTGGCGCTCTGCAACCTCACTGGATGTTGGCCAGGTGGGACGCTAGCACATACCCTAGAGAGGTTAAGGCGGTTTTGGAGCAGTGGCTTCTTCCTTGCTGAGCAGCCTTTCAGGTTATGTCGATATAGGACTTGTTTTACTGTGGACATAGATACTTTTGTACCGGTTTCCTTCAGCATCTTCACAGGGACTATGCTGTTGTTCTGGGATTGATTTCTGAGGTCTTGGCTGATTTATTTGGATTTTCCCATGATGTCAAGCAAAGAGGCACTGAGTTTGAAGGTAGGCCTTGAAATACATCCACAGGTACACCTCAAATGATGTCAACTAGCCTATCAGAAGCTTCTAAAGCCATGACATCATTTTCTGGAATTTTCTAAGCTGTGTAAAGGCACAGTCAACTTAGTGTATGTCAACTTCTGACCCACTGGAATTGTGATACAGTGAATTATAAGTGAAATAATCTGTCTGTAAACAATTGTTTGAAAAATGACTAACAGACTTGCCAAAACTATAGTTTGTTAACAAGAAATTTGTAGAGTGGTTGAAAAACAAGTTTTAATGACTCCAACCTAAGTGTATGTAAACTTCCGACTCCAACTGTAGATGTATATTGAGCAGTGATGTTGGTGTATGGTTGAATCCTCCAACTCACCGGTTCTCCTGGCTCGTTCCCTCCCAGGATCCTGAACCCGTAGCCCGTGTCCTTTCTCCACAGGAAGATGTCCTGCTCCTGGAAGTCAGGCACTGCAACCAGAGAACCATCCATCAGCATTGATCACTACATCCTGGATCATTAGACCAGAACCCACACAGAGTAATCCCTCCCCCTGTTCCTCTCAGAGAAGAGTGGAGGCAGAGAGCTGTAGAAGATGGAGGGGGGAGCTGAAGATATCAAGACCTTAATGAGCACACAGCACACCTGCGGCTTCTTGTGAATCAGGTCAGTGGTCCATGCCTCTCTCAGCCTCCCACTGTCTCATTCTGCCTCTTCCTCTATATCCAGCTAGTAAAAACATTACCCTGCGGAATGTGTAAATATCTAAAAACATTCCATCAAAAGAAAATATATATATTTCAAGATACTCCCAAAATCATTTTAAACACCATTCAAAGCAAGATTGGAGAGGGCCAAGAGAACCTGCTTTATCAAAGTTTCATAATTAGTATTTATTTGAGTTCTATCCTTTCAGATGTCTTTGAAGACAAATTCCTTCTTTACTTTGTGTCGTCAACCTAGGTAGGTAGCTAGGTGACAGGGAACTGGACTGGGAGCAAACCTCACCAGTCTCTCCATAGCAGTGCTGCTCCTCAGGCTCAGACAGGAAACCCTGGCTGGTTGGAGGAGATCTGAGCAGGAGGAAAGGGAGTGCCTGGTACTGTCAGAGGCACCATGCTGCTATGTAGTGGTGCACTGCAGCGACTGACAGCTTATTGTTCATGTAGCACTCGAGGTGGGCAGACCACCTGAGAACAGGGTTCAAGCAACAGCCTGGAGCTGTGTGTGTGTGTCTGTGTATGTCTGTGTGTGTCCATGCGTTCAGCCCCCCAAGGGATACCCCATGTTACGGTACAGACCTCAACAGCTAAAGCCACTAAGAGCCAGCAGGGGGAGGGAGGAGGGAAAGAGACCAGCCTGGCTGCAATCTTTTCCTGAGTCAACAGATGAGCTCACAGTCTTAAGCTAGCTAGCTCTCTTCCCACCCACTGGGACTGAGTAGGGCTGAGATGGGCAGGTCAGAGGCTAACTGTCTCAATCTTCTTGTTCATAAGGGCAGGCACTGGGCAGCTTAACAGGTCAATACAGCAGCTCAACTTCAAAACAACTGTATGGAAACAGATCCATACTAAAGGTTAGTCGTTCTACCCTAGCTCGGACTGACCATGGTGAACAAGCAGATTAACTTCAGATCAGGAAGAGGAGATGGCGAGGGCGGGGGGGGGGGGGGGGGGGGTCTACTGACTGAGCAAATACTCTATCCAGAGCAGTGTATTTACACCTGGTAATACAACTCTGTCTCTCTATACTGCCTACAAATCTCCCCCTGTGCTTAATAAAGCTGATCTTTTGTTCCTTGTTCCTTTAGAATTCTACACCCATCCTATCTCACCTGAGGATGGAGCCAACTCTGGCAGTACCGATACCCAGCTCCTCTCCCTTTAAGGCCTCTAAATAATGAAAGACCTTGATGAAAGCAGGAGCACCAGAGAAATGATTAGGCGTGGAAACCTCTGGACCCTGGAAGCCTCCACTCCTCAGAGGGCGACTGACAGGGGCTGAGTAATATTCCTATTAATTGAGGAGGTTGGCACCCGTTAGCCTCACCAGATTACCAGGAAATATGAGAGCCACTGTCCTCTACCACCAACGCCAATTCTATGCACATTTGTCTGGAGCTGTGTTCTAAAGAGTAGAGCACTGTAGCATGGAAGCATGATAATGTAGTGGTTATAGGGAGTGTAATTGAGCCGAGGTGCCAAGGAGGCAGCATGGACAGAGAGACTGTGTCAGTGTGTAGGAAGACTTTATAGACACTCTATAGTCAAGGTTTAGTTGATCAGGAGAGTTGTTAGCACCAACTCTCCTTAGACTGTTGTTATTTCTCTCACTACCATGTTTCTACCCAACTGACACAATGCTCTGCAAACAGTCCACATCCCTAACCCACCAAGTTAACGCCCACTTTAGATTAAAACACCGGAAGACAATAGGAAACTTTCAGACAATATGTTTTGGGGCAATGAGTATGTTGAGTTTAGGGGACTGATGCTTCTCAAAGGTTAAATTACTTCTGTGCATACAGGTTATCTCCCGTCACCAGCCCTAGATTGCAGTACCAACCCAACAGGACAGGGGGAGCCCCCAAGCAAACACCCATGCACGCTTGCACCAAAAATAAATACTTACGCCTACTTTCATACATGCTCCTGGACTGGGCCCAGATCTTGAAGGGGTCTGGTTTCCTGTGAATGGTCCCGTCTGCCTGGGGGTCCTGGGGAGGTAGGCCGGGCAGGGGCTGGGAAGGGGGTGGGGGGGCGGTACTCTTGCTGAGAGGGGGGGGCAGGGACGTGTGCACAGGGGAGTCAGTGTGGGTACTCCGGTGGCTGGACACAGAACTGTTCTGACTGTCCTTCCTCGCTAACTGCTGTATGAGGGAGAGTGTTAGAGGGGGAGGAGGAGGAGGAGGGCGATAGGGACAGAAAGGTAGAGAGGGAAAAGGAGGATGGTCAGAAAGAGAGATATTGAGTAAGAAGAAGGAGAGGGATAGAAGGAGTAGAAAAGAGTGGTGAAGAGAAAGGGAAATCATTAACAACATATTACGAAGTGAGACAAAACACCACTTTAATCAAGGCCAACACATCTCTAACAATACCGAAAGCATAATCAAGCAGATTTGTTCATGAGATGTATTTCTGAGAAAGCGAAAAATTCACTGTAGTTTCACATATAGAAATAAAGTCACACTCCTAACAGAAAGAAAACAGCTTGGCTGACAAAGTACATAGTTTATTCCTTTTGTTCAACACAGAGCTGAATATATTAATGGCAAGCCCTATTGCCCGATGCATGAGGAGACATTCAGAGCACATAGCAGTGAGGAGGGTGTTTCAATGAAGGGAGAATACATCTAGGATGGGAGAACACAACATGCAACACACATTACTCTACCATACAACACAGAGAGCGCACACAGGCAGCTTCCTCCCAAGAGATACAGGGAGAGGGTAACACAGAATGACAGTGGTCTCTAGTCATCAAATGATTTCTCCATACTCTAAATGGGGCACAGAAATACTAAGAAGAGCTGGGCCATTCTCAAACATCAACCCTACACAAGCTTGGAACACTTCTCCACTCATGGTAGGCCAAAGATTAAACAATATTTGTATTTAATTTGTGTCAATTCGGCAGATCTAAAATGTCTACTAGAATCACCCTGCTCTATATTTCCCTCAGTGCTCCAAGGCTGGCCTAAAGCTCTAGTCTATTTCCCTACATTAAGCCAAGAGAACACGAGAACATGGTGTAGAGAATGAAAACAGATCCAGGAGCAGCCTTGCACTGCCTACCAATGGATCAACATTATGAAGCATCAAAGCTCCCATCAGGGCCAAAACACAGTGAGAGTCCTGACAGAGAAAATTAGCACTCCACACAGGAGAGTGGAGAGAGGGACGGATGGAGGAGAATGGAAGGGAAGGGTGGACGAGGAGGTATAGATGATGTCGGTACTCACCAGCCTTGGACTCTTCTTTGCCGGTACCACCCCTGGGAAGCAATATCCAGTTCGAGATGGAGAGAGAAAAGTGAAAGAAAAAATGATTAACGACACAAAAATATTTCACCTTCCCCGCAGGTTAAAAAGAAGAAAAAAACAGAGTTGAGAAGATGGGGAACTCCAAACAGGGACTCCATTTGTGCAGCAGCGCTAGCCCGCTCGTCTATGCCCAAGTTATCTTCTCCCTCTCTTTCTCTGCCTCGCTCCCTCACATCCACGCTCCCACGCGCTGTGTTAAAAGGGGCAGCACGATCTATCTGCATTAGCAGGCAGCTGACTGCTGCAGCAGAAGAGGGGACAACCCCAAGGGCTAACCAAGCGCTCCGCTCACTAGAACCTGCCTAACCCACTGGCAGAGAGAAAGAAAGAGTGTGTGTTTATGTGTGTGTGTGTGAGAGATAGACAGACAAATGAGTAGAAAGAGAGTGAGAGAGGCAGCTCTGAGCTAACTCCACGGTCATACCCTTGGAGAAGGAGTCCAAGATACTGAACATTAAATTATAGGCAACCGTCAGTTCCCCTCTTACTGAGACCATCTTCCTGAGTCCGTTCAGTACGCCGCTCT
The DNA here is from genome assembly GCF_013265735.2 of Oncorhynchus mykiss. Classification (NCBI taxonomy): domain Eukaryota; kingdom Metazoa; phylum Chordata; class Actinopteri; order Salmoniformes; family Salmonidae; genus Oncorhynchus; species Oncorhynchus mykiss. Next base: position 71,212,219 of record NC_048581.1, read on the forward strand.
GCTGATGAAGGCTCCAGCATCTAGTTACAGTCACACAGCTCTCTCTCTGCTGTGCATCACTCCACCTCCCGCGATCTTGATTCCCCCCTCCTCACCATCACCCTTCTCTCCCCTCCACCCACACGCTAGTAAACATGCGTGCACACACACAAACACACACATGCGCACACACTTTGCTCTTTCTATTCCTCTTTCATCAATCTGGGTCAGGCTCTGACAGGCAGGGCCAGAATAAATGATATGCTCATATATTAATAGACACCAACACTGGCAGGAATACAATCAGGAATACCAATATCAACATGAACACAAACAGAGAGTACTGGGAGACTAAAATGGAAACAAGCCTAGATCCTTGGATCCCCCTTGTGCACATGGTGAAAAATAACTGCACAATGTACATGTGCATAATGGTATTCAGCAGAATAAAGATGACAGTGAGTAAAATAACATGTTTTCAGTGAGTAAGAGCCAGGATTAGATTGGAGGGAGCATGTAACGCTGATCCTGACAGTGTTGTGTGTCAATCCTTTAAGGATATCTGGGAGATTGGGGTGGAGTAGGCAGTTCCTTATGGCTCTTATCCCCTCAACATCTGCATTCAACAGCCATTGAAATGTGGTCCACAGTCCAGCCACCTCTACAGCATGTTCCCCGATATCTCCTCCCCCATCACTAATCATCTAAACAAATCCCGCTCTCCTCTTATCCCTTACCTGCTCCCCTCCACTATACCCCTCTTTTGCCAGCGTATCACAGTCACCCCCGACTCCAATCCCTGAACCCAGGAGTCAGACAGAGACAGGTTAAGGGTGCCTTGTCGATGCAGCGTACAGCATAATCCCCCTCCATGCTCTTAAATACACACAGGGGGACACGCATGGCTGGTTCTCACACTGATGGACTGAGCAGGAGAGAGGAAACACTGGTTATCATAAGGATTTAGGTTAATGATCATCTGAAAACAGCATAATGCCACTTCAGTTGAAGCCCTTTGCCCTCATGAAGGTTGTAGTGGTCACTATATTTATACCTCCACAGAGAGAGGCTGCTCAGTTCAGTCAGAGGACGCTGGACACAGCAGCTGCTAAACAGAGACCATCACTGAGGAGATAATTATGTCCAGGGGGGTTGTGGGGTACACTGGATCCACGTCCATGCCCCCCTCCTCCATCTGGGCTCAGAGGGATGGATTCCGACAGCCCAGCCTTTCCGTCAGCACGTCGACAGCAACAGGCGCACAGGGGACTGACAGACGGTCGACGGTTGACTCAGAAGGCCAGCCCAGGCTGTTCCATTATGTACAGTGGAGACTGAGCCACATGTCATTCATGTACAAATAGGCTGTCATAGATGTGACTGCAATTACCAATGCAGGGATTTATTTACTCAGCAGCACCAATGTATAGGAGATGGGATTGAAAGTGACATAGGTGCCACCCCAGTCTTGTGACATGGCAAAGGTGACCAGGAAAAGGTGCAGATGTCAGCAACCTGGTGTTTAATCACACATCCAGAGCAAATAAAAAGCATCCTGTGCTGCAGTAATACAATGTGTCCATGTTTAGTCTGTCAGAGGCTTATGCAGTAGCTTACGATGCTGAGCAGAAATGACAATTTTGTGCTTTTGTCAGTCATGTCCCTCCTGGCATTTAGAGAGAATAGGATGAGGGGTACCCCCCCACCACACACACACCACCCACCAGTAGAGGAGCCCCACTGCAGAGTGCTGCACAGTATTGTCATGGAAACAAAGGAAGGCAAGATGGCTGAGACTTACGACTCCCCCTTCAGGCATGAGGGTGTGAAGAGACAGGGAGGATGGGGAGAAGGTGGGGGACTCACCTTGTCCTTGTTATGCCAGTATCTCTGACTCGCCCACAAACAAAGCCAGGTGCTCAAAAGCGCAATGCGTTGCCAAGCTGCTGGCATGCTATTCCTTGATCATTGCATTTCTGTAGGATTTCTCTGCAATGCTGTACGTTATTAGCGCCAAACGTGAAGTCAGCAAGTTTTTATGCAAAGCGTGCAAAAAGGTGCAGCATCCAGCCCTTACATTAAATCAATTCCTTTTGTCTGTGTGACCCCATCGTTGCCATTTCTTTCAGGTTGGGTGTGTTTGTGTCTTGTCAGAAGACACTGATCTGTGTTACTGTGACAGGAGCAGTGTTTACTAAGCCTGCTCTCCACTCTAAGCAGCAGAACATCTACAGCAGGGTGGAGATAAGAGATGTCTCCTTCCTAGCAGCACTCTGACTGCTCTTCTACAACGGCCCAATGCTGAGAAGAAACAACCATCTTACACTCTGCTCTGTCGGAGAGGAACAGTTCGTCACTCTCCACGGCGCAGTGAGAAGACACAGAGGAAAGAGTATTGGCTAGAATATTAGCCTTGTCAGACATTGCCTTATAGACCTTCGAACCCTCTTAATGAGACACAAAACATCCCACAAACAGAGACAAAGTAAAAACAGCATCTGCAGATCTGCAGGTGTGGACTACATAGGTCATTTGGCTTCAGCCCACTAGCATGAAGCAACAGCGTAGTAGTGGATATTTGGGTAATCAGGGTTCTTCTTCTTCTCTGGGATTTGTTTGGCGGATCGCCAAAACCTTTCGGTGCATACACCGCCACCTACTGTACTGGTGTGAGGCCATTAACGGCCTACCTACAGTACATTCAATTCTGAGAGGACAGGACACTATCCCCTCAACACCCCCTGCAGCTGTTCTGCAGTAAATCCTCGCAATCCCAAGTACTTCTCTGCCGCTGCCTCCACAATTTTCAAACCTTTTCTGCAGTACCTTTTCTGCAGTACAACTGACAACCATGGCTATAAATGCTAAAAAGCCCACCTTACTGAAGCACATATTCTTCCCATCACCATCTGTTGATCTCCGCCTACTCACAGGAATCCTCTCAGGATGCCTCACCCTGTACCCATCATCCTCTACCATTCTCTTCACTGCTACACTTTCTGTACAACTCTAACCTCAATCTGCCTTTCTCTCCCCGGACACCTCCGATATCCAGGCCCATGGGAACCCCCACATCTAACACACATAACTTGCTCCACCGATACCACGCATTCCTTCATCTCATTCCATCATCTCATGCCTTCCTGCACACTTCTCACATCTAGGCATCTCTCTCCTACACACTGCTGCAACATGGTAATCAGGGTTTTTTTCTGGATCACAATGCGGCTTAGGTGGGCGTGACAGTGGGTGTGGCCAATGGCTCAGTCACCAACTGATGATTTTACTCTGGGACGCAGAGACAAAACGTTGCTGATTTAAAGCTAATTTCCTGCAATTTTGCCATGGGGTAGAAAACAAATATCCTTCAATTCTACACATTTTGCCATGTTCTAATGCCATCTGAGTGACTCAAACTTTATAACAAAATCAACAGGGTCCACACCATGACAAAAATACTCCTGAACGCATCCTCTTTGGAATTTTAGATTCTCCCTGACTGTCTAGTTTTTATTTTGTTTATTTTTAGTTCTCAAAGATGATTTTATTTGAAAATATACACTCACTGGCCAAGTGTATTAGGTACACCACCACATTCACCAAAATGGATGACTCCTGCAGACAGTGAGTTACATGGGCGTGGCTTTATAAAGCAGGCAGACAGGCATCGTGACATTCAGTTACTGTTTGATTGAGCGTTACAATGGGCAAAACGAGTGACCTAACCGATTTTAAAGTTGGTGATTGTTGGTGCCAGGTTCAACGGATCCAGTAACTCAGAAATGGCCGCCCTCCTGGGCTTTTCACACACGACAGTGTCTAGGGTTTACTGTGAATGGTGCGATAAACAAAAAACATCCAGTTAGCAGCAGTCCTGTGGGAAAAAACAGCTCGTTGATGAGAGGTGGAATGAGAATGACAAGAATCATGCAAGCTAACAGGTAGAACACAAACAGACAGATAATGGCACAGTACAACAGTGGTGTGTAGAAAGGAATCTTGGAACGCACAACTCCTCGATCCTTGTCATGGATGGCCTATTTCAGATGACAACCACACCAGTTTCCACTCCTTTCAGCTAAAAACAAGAAGGTCATGGGCATTAATAAGAAGTTGGTCCTCCGTTTGCTGCCTTAACAGCCTGCACTAGTTGTGGGAACTTGATTCCATTCAGTCAAAAGAACACTAGTGGGGTCGGGCACTGATGTTGGGCAATTAGGCCTGTCTCGCAGTCAGTGTTCTAGTTCATCCCAAGGGTGTTCGATGGGGTTGAGGTCAGGACTCTGTGCCGGCCAGTCAAGTTCTTCCATACCGATCTCGACAAACATTTCTGTATGGACGTTGCTTTGCGCACGGGGACATTGTCATGCTAAAACAGGAAAGGGCCCTCCCCCTACTGTTGCCACAAAGTTGGAAGCACAGAATGGTCTAGAATGCCATTGTATGCTGAAGCATTAAGATTTCCCTTCACTGGAACTAAGGGGCCTAGCCCGGACCATGAAAAACAGCCTCAGACCATTATTTCTCCTCCAATAAACTTTACAGTTGGCACTATGCATTGGGGGAGGTAGCGTTCTCCTGGCATCCGCCAAACCCAGATTCGTCCATTGGAATGGTGAAGCGTTATTCATCACACCAGAGAATGCATTTCCAGTACTCCAGAGTAAAATGGTGGCGAGCTTTACACCACTCCAGCTGACGCTTGGCATTGCGCATGGTAATCCTAGGCTTGTGTGCGGCCGCTCGGCCACGGAAACCCATTTCATGAAGCTCCCGATGAACAGTTCCTGTGTTGACGTTGCTTCCAGAGGCAGTTTGGAACTCAGTAGGGAGTGTTGCAACCGAGGACAGATGATTTCTACACGCTGCGCATTTCAGCACCTGGCGCACCCGTTCTGTGAGCGTGTGTGGCCTACCACTTCAAGCCTGAGCCGTTGTTGCTCCTAGACCTTTCCACTTCAGAATAACAGCACTGACTGTTGACCGGGGCAGCTCTAGCAGGGCAGAAATTTGACAAACTGACTTGTTGGAAAGGTATCATCCTTAAACGGTGCCACGTTGAAAGTCACTGATCTCTTCAGTAAGGCCATTCTACTGCCAATGTTAATCTATGAATATTGCATGGCTGTGTGCTCGATGTTATACACCTTACAGCAACGGGTGGGGCTGAAATAGCTGAATCCACAGATTTTGTAAATGTTGTGCACTTTCTGTCTGGTTTTAGTTGTTTAAGTTTTTACTGAAACTATTTCATATTCATTTTGACAAAATAAACACTTAGGCAGCCCACCCAAGACTTTTTACGCAGAAAAAAAACCTGGATATTTTCAGACTGGCACACATCTGCTGTATGTAGTCTTAATCCCTGCTGGTCATGTCAGTCTCTGACCCTGTCCGTCCTCCCTCCCGCCATCGCTCAGCTCCGGGGGAATAAGGAGTGCATGGGCCCAGCCACCGCCGGTAACGACAGTGTCACCTCTGATGAAGGACTCTTTCATCATCCTCCCGCCTCTGATCCTCTGACATCCTTTCTCCCCTCTCTTTCCTCTCATCTGTTTTCTCCTCCTCTGATCCTCTGACATCCCTACATCCTTTCTCCCCTCTCTTTCCTCTCATCTGTTTTCTCCTCCTCAGATCCTCTGACATCCCTACATCCTTTCTCCCCTCTCTTTCCACTCATCTGTTTTCTCCTCCTCTGGTCCTCTGACATCCCTACATCCTTTCTCCCCTCTCTTTCCCCTCATCTGTTTTTTCCTCCTCTGCGGTGGTTGAGATGCTAAGCCATAACAACAGCAGCAGATTGCCTGTGGTGGTGTATTGTCCAATAGTCCCAGCCTAACAAACAGATGAATGAATGCCTTTAAAGCACCGGAATGGGACTCTGACAAGTCGACATCAACAGGTTAAATTATCTGGGCGAATAATGAGTGAGGCTATAGAGGGCTAGAGCTAGCCTAGATCTCAGCTATTCTCCTCACAGTGGCTCTGCATGGCCTGCAAATTAATACAACAGATGCTGTCTGCACCACCTCTACCATCCCTGCAGACTACTGACTGGTACACGCATTCACAGACTAGCTTCAAGTAAATTACAGGGAAGCGTTAGTCAAGTGGGGCTAGAATGAATTATGTCAGCAAATCAGAATGTCTCAAAAGGTAGGTGAGAGAAATGAGCACATTAGACTAATGGAGGGATTGGCATCGTAATGGCTTCTTTGATGAAAGCTAGAAATCCCATCGCCTGGCCTCAAGAAGACAAAAGAAGAATCCAGTGAGAATCTAGTGTTGTGGAGCCAGTGAGCTAACCTGCAGTGTTGAGGGACTCACTCCCAGAGATGGGAGAGGAGGTAATGGAGAGAGACAGAGACAGACAGACAGACAGACAGACAGACAGACAGACAGACAGACAGACAGACAGACAGACAGACAGACAGACAGACAGACAGACAGACACAGACAGACAGACACAGACAGACAGAGACAGACAGACAGAGACAGACAGACAGAGACAGACAGACAGAGACAGACAGAGACAGACAGAGACAGACAGAGACAGACAGAGTGAGCAGAGGAGCACAGAGCAGAGTAATTAAGACAGACCTGCTCGATCCTGCTCTCTGGGGAAAGGGCAGCCGATGTCTTAGCTGACTGATCCACACACAAACAAACACAACCCCGGAGCAGATCTCAGAATGAGGGGTCTGCATGGAGAGCCAGGATCTGAGAGAGAAGTGCTGTATGTCATAGAGCCATATATAATGAAAATGTCATATTTGTACTACACATACATGACACTCATATAGGTTAACCACATGTTTTGAAGCAATCTTCTGCTGAGCAGTCCTCTCCTTTCCAGAGTAGTGGCACACGGCTCTTTATTAAAGAAACTGACAGCAGCAGTAAAATGTGCCTTAATAATATCAGCGCTGTCTTCCATCCATCACACAGTGAGGAATGACTCTCTCTAACCGTCCCACCCGCACTGCTCTCCGCTCTCTGGTTCAGGGAGCCCCGGTTAAACCAACAAACATTTTGTTTTATTGACCTTCCATAAAAAGCAGAGCATTAGGGAAGTAGCGTTGTATAATGGTGGTCATTATATTAAAGCAACGTAGGAAGAGGAGGGAAGCAGTTTGTAGCAGAGTAGAGGGAGCAGAGTGGGAGCAGAGTGCTCAGCCAATGTCCTGTTCCCTTTCTGAACACTTAGCTTTACACGGCTGATGTTCAGGTCTTACAGTTCCACAAATTCAGCTCCAATGCCAGTTAAGACCACTCTGTATGTCTGTGGAAACAATCCAATTACATGTCTCTGTCAGTGTCAGTCAGGGCTCTTTGTGAAGGTGGGTTCTTGGTAGTGGGTACTGTCTGGGGATTGGAGTGAGAGACCACTCTGGTTCAATCATCCCCCTCATACACTGCATCTTCTATTCAGACCTTTTGTGAGACAGTTTTTCTAATCATACAACCTGTGTCAAAAGCCCGGCCCTGAGTTCTCATTAGAACGTTTATCTGACATACAGACAGTCTCATCCACAAGCATGCATGCATGAACTATGAGGGTGCCACAGGGTTCAATTCTCGGGATGACTCTTGTCTCTGTATATATCAATGATGCCACTCTCGCTGCTGGTGATTCTCTGATCCACCTCTATGTAGACTACACCATTCTGTACACAGTTGAAATCAGAAGTTTACATACACCTGAGCCAAATACATTTAGACCCGGACATTTAATCCTTGTAAAATTATCTGTTTTAGGTCAGTTAGGATCACCACTTTATTTTAAGAATAATAGTAGAGAGAATGATTTATTTCAGCTTTTATTTCTTTCATCATTCCCAGTGGGTCAGAAGTTTACATACACTCAATTAGTATTTGGTAGCATTGCCTTTAAATTGTTTAACTTGGGTCAAACGTTTCAGGTATCCTTCCACAAGCTTCCCACAATAAATTAGGTGAATTTTGGCCCATTCCTCCTGACAGAGCTGGTGTAACTGAATCAGGTTTGTAGGCCTCCTTGCTCGCACATGCTTTTTCAGTTCTGCCCACAATTTTTCTAATCGGATTGAGGTCAGGGCTTTGTGATGGCCACTCCAATACCTTGACTTTATTGTCCTTAAGCCATTTTGCCACATCTTTGGAAGTATGCTTGGGGTCATTGTCCATTTGGAAGACCCATTTGCGACCAAGCTTTAACTTTCTGACTGATGTCTTGAGATGTTGCTTCAATATATCCACATAATGTTCCTGTCTCATGATGCCATTTATTTTGTGAAGTGCACCAATCCCTCCTGCAGCAAAGCACTCCCACAACATGATGCTGCCACCCCCGTGCAGTTGGGATGGTGTTCTTCGGCTTGCAAGCCTCCCCCTTTTACCTCCAAACATAACGATGATCATTATGGCCAAACAGTTCTATTTTTGTTTCATCAGACCAGAGGACATTTCTAAAAAAAAAAAAACAATCTTTGTCCCCATGTGCAGTTGCAAACCGTAGTCTGGCTTTTTTATGGCGGTTTTGGAGCAGTGGCTTCTTCCTTGCTGAGCGGCCTTTCAGGTTCTGTCGATATAGGACTCGCTTAACTGTGGACATAGATACTTTTGTACCTGTTTCCTCCAGCATCTTCACAAGGTCCTTTGCTGTTGTTCTGGGATTGATTTGCACTTTTTGCACCAAAGTAAATTAATCTATAAGAGACAGAACTCAATCCTGAGCGGAATGACGGCTGTGTTGTCCCATGGTGTTTATACTTGAATACTATTGTTTGTACAGATGAACGTGGTAATCTCAGGCATTTGGAAATTGCTCCCAAGGATGAACCAGACTTGTGGAGGTCTACCATTTTTTTCTGAGGTCTTGGCTGATTTATTTGGATTTTCCCATGATGTCAAGCAAAGAGGCACTGAGTTTGAAGGTAGGCCTTGAAATACATCCACAGGTACACTTCCAAATGACTCAAAGGATGTAAATTAAAGGTCTCAACCTTTAAGTCTTTACTGAAGACTGATCTCTTCAGTAAGTCCTATGATTGAGTGTAGACTGGCCTAGGAGTGTGAAGGTGAACGGAAAGGCTCTGGAGCAACGAACCGCCCTTGCTGTCTCTGCCTGGCCGGTTCCCCTCTCCCCACTGGGACTCTCTGCCTCTAACCCTATTACAGGGGCTGAGTCACTGGCTTACTGGCGCTCTTTCATGCCATCCCTAGGAGGGGTGCATCACTTGAGAGGGTTGAGTCAATGACGTGATCTTCCTGTCTGGGTTGGCTTTGTGGGCTATACTCGGCCTCGTCTCAGGATGGAAGGTTGGTGGTTGAAGATATCCCTCTAGTGGTGTGGGGGCTGTGCTTTGGCAAAGTGGGTGGGATTATATCCTTCCTGTTTGGCTCTGTACGGGGTTATCATTGGATTGGGGCCACAGTGTCTCCTGACCCCTCCTGTCTCAGCCTCCAGTATTGATGCTGCAGTAGTTTATGTGTCGGGGGGGCTAGGGTTAGTTTGTTATATCTGGAGTACTTCTCCTGTCTTATCCGGTGTCCTGTGTGAATTGTAGTATGCTCTCTCTAATTGTCTCTTTCTTTCTCTCTCGGAGGACCTGAGCACTAGGACCATGCCTCAGGACTACCTGGCATGATGACTCCTTGCTGTCCCCAGTCCACCTGGCTGTGCTGCTGCTCCAGTTTCAACTGTTCTGCCTGCAGCTATGGAACCCTGACCTGTTCACTGGACATGCTACCTGTCCCAGACTTGCTGTTTTTAACTCTCTAGAGACAGCAGGAGCGGTAGAGATACTCTTAATGATCGGCTATGAAAAGCCAACTGACATTTACTCCTGAGGTGCTGACTTGCTGCACCCTCGACAACTACTGTGATTATTATTATTTGACCATGCTGGTCATTTATGAACATTTGAACACCTTGGCCATGTTCTGTTATAATCTCCACCCGGCACAGCCAGAAGAGGACTGGCCACCACTCATAGCCTGGTTCCTCTCTAGGTTTCTTCCTGGGTTTTGGCCTTTCTAGGGAGTTTTTCCTAGCCACCGTGCTTCTACAACTGCATTGCTTGCTGTTTGGGGTTTTAGAATGGGTTTCTGTGCAGCACTTTGAGATATCAGCTAATGTAAGAAGGGCTATACAAATAAATTAGATTTGATTTGAATTAGCCTATGAGAAGCTTCTAAAGCCATGACATCATTTTCTGGAATATGCCAAGCTGTTTAACTGTACATCTGGCCCTTCTTTGGACACTGTGTTTTAACAAACTTTGAAACGAGGTTCAATGCAATACACTTCTCCTTCCGTGGCCTCCAACAGCTTTTAAATGCTAGTAAAACTAAATGCATGCTATTCAACAGATTGCTGCCCACACCCGCCCGCCCGACTAGCATCACTACTCTGGACGGTTCTGACTTAGAATATTTTGACAACTACAAATACCTGTCTGGTTAGACTCTAAACTCTCCTTCCAGACTCACATTAAGGATCTATAATCAAAAATTTTATCTAGAATCCGCTTCCTATGCTGCCAAACATACCCTAGTAAAACTGACTATCCTACTGATCCTTGACTTCGGCGATGTCATTTACAAAATAGCCTCCAACACTCTAGTCAGCAAACTGGATGTAGTCTATCACAGTGCCATCCGTTCTGTCACCAAAGCCCCATATACTACCCACGACTGCAACATGTATGCTCTCGTTGGCTGGCCCTCGCTACATAGTCGTCGCCAAACCCACTGGCTCCAGGTCATCTATAAGTCTTTGCTAGGTAAAGCCCCGCCTTATCTCAGCTCACTGGTCACCATAGCAACACTCAAATGTAGCACGCGCTCCAGCAGGTATATTTCACTGGTAATCCCCAAAGCCAACACCCACTTTGGCCGCCTTTCCTTACAGTTCTCTGCTGCCAATGACTGGAACGAATTGCAGAAATCACTGAAGCTGGAGACTCATATCGCCCTCTCTAACTTTAAGCATCAGCTGTCAGAGCAGCTTACCGATCACTGCACCTGTACATAGCCAATCTGTAAATAGCACACCCATCTACCTCATCCCCAGGCAGTTAACCCACTGTTCCTAGGCCGTCATTGAAAATAAGAATTTGTTCTTAACTGACTTGCCTTGTTAAATAAAGGTTCAACAATATTTTTTTTTTTTAAATATTGTTTTTTTTTCTCCTTTGCACCCCAGTATCTCTACTTGCACATTCATCTTCTGCACATCACTCCAGTGTTTATTAGCTAAATTGTAATTATTTCACCACTATGGCCTATTTATTGCCTGTGCATAGATTTTTCTATTGTGTTATTGACTGAATGTTTGTTTATGTGTAACTCTGTGTTGTTTTTGTCGCACTGCTTTGCTTTATCTTGGCCAGGTCGCAGTTGTAAATGAGAACTTGTTTTCAACTGGCCGACCTGGTTAAATAAAGGTGAAATAAAAATAAAATAAAATGAACGAACGCACGCACGCACACACACACATCACAGCTAGGATGGTCGAAATTTTGCGTTGAAATCCACAATTGGATCTCAACGCAACTTTGTGTGATACCTTTAAAGTAACAGACATAGACTATAGTATAGACAGTGTAGTGTCAGAGAGAGAGATAAAAATAAAGAGAGAGAAAGACAGAGAGAGAGACACAGATATTAAAAAGACACAGAGAGCAAGAGTGAGAGAGAAAGAAAGAGAGACAGTGTGACAGAAATGAGACAGTAACACAGAAAGACCCACAGGAGGAACTGAGGAACCCAGCTATATATTCATGAGACTTTCTGACCTGGAACAAGATCTACACTATCTCTCTTTACTGCTCTGGATTTTCTCTCACTCTCCAAATGTCTCTTCCACTAACAATCTCTGCAACCATCTCTCACATTCTTTCGGTATTCATATTATCTCCATTCACCCACTAACTTCCCTGTGTTGCTTCTCTCTCTGTTTTCCACATAAACTAGATTCCCATCTCCCCCTCACCTTTCCATGCTTAGTTAAATAAAGGTTAAATATAAAAAAAATAGATAAGAAAAAATAACACAAGCCTTGTTTTAGGGCTAACCTTAATTAACCCTACCCATTTTTTGTGTGTGAATTGTTTGCATGTTTTAGCAACTTCCGGATTCATGACAATGGTGATGGAGAGAAGAGGCGGGAGTAAGAGGCAGGCTTGCCAATTAGAACTCAGATCTCAGCATGTCATGAGTCTATGTCTTACCTCCACCTATCAGATCTCAGCATGTTGTGGGTCTATGGTCTTACCTCCCCCTATCAGATCTCAGCATGTCGTGGGTCTATGTCTTACCTCCACCTATAAAATCTCAGCATGTTGTGAGGCTATCTTACCTCCGCCTCTCTGCACCAGCATGCTGACCTCACTTCCTTTGGGGCACTTGCTGAGCATGTCCACCACTTGGTTGTGGCTCATGCTCTGGACGTTCCTCTTGTTCACCTCTACGATAATGTCCCCCTCCTTCAGGCCCCTGCAGCGGGGGTAGTCCACTATCTGTTTGACCCTCTGTCCTCCCCCTGCAGGGCTGTCTGCGATGGTGAACCCAAAGCCTTTGTCTCCCTTCTCCATGTGCACTGTGATCAGCTCCGGCTGCGTCGCTATGGATGACGCCAGCGTCACAGAGTCGCTGAGGTAACCGTGCGAGCTGTTGGACGCCACCTCGGCGGAGGAGGGACTGTGTGGTCTCGACTCCCTCATGCCATTAACGGGGCCCCCAGTATGGCTGCCGTGGCTGGACGGGGAGTCGTAGCTATCCTGGCCATTGACGATGATGGGCTCCTTGTCCACGATGGCCACGGAGGTCACCATGCTGGTGTTGGGGTCGTCGGGGTCAAAAGGAAGGGGGTAGCCACGGCACAGCTCCAGGTTGACCATGGAGCCAATATGGATGGACTGGAAGACCTTCACCACCTGGGCGTGGGTGTAGCCTAGCACGCATGTGTCATTGACACTCACGATCACGTCACCTGAGGGGAAGAGAAGAATAAATTCATGTTGGATAATTAGCTCCATGTCAAAAACTAAAATCTTGGAAGTAACAAACTGTAGAACGCCTACAGTACACTATCAAACCGACACCAGTCAAGTGTCACCAATTCAAATCCTGGAGGGCACCAGATTCAGCTAATAAACCAATCAATCAACCTTGATTAGTCAATTGTTTTAGTGTGGGTTGGAACAAAAGCCTGCACACTCTGTAGCTCTTAAGGAGTTGGTGAACACCTCTTAATAGTGACAGGGACGGATAGAGCGGCGGCCCACCTGTCTCCATCTTGCCGTCGAGGGCAGCAGGCCCGTCCAGAACCAGACTCTTGATCTGAAGAAACTCATCAGGCTCGTCGCCCCCGACAACGGTGAAGCCGAACCCCCGGTGGCTCTTCCTCAGTTTGGTGTTGATGAAGGTTCCCTTTAGCTCTGCTGGGTTCCGCGTGAAGAAGGGCTTCCCTCCTGTAAAAAAAACACACACACAAGCCTTACACACCTTTCATAAGAACCCGTTGATCTCATGTGCAGTGCTAGCCAAATAAGGAGGGGCTATCCTACACAGTCTTGGCTCTGGATCAGTGAGGGCTCTGTGAGAGATGTGTTGATGTGACAAGCTCCATGAATCATAAAGAGACTGATTATGATTGATTGATTAATTAGGTTAAGAGGGATTCAAAGAGCTAGGGGGTACCAGCTTGTCTGTGCCTGAGAATGGGGGTAATCCTGTGGTAAATCCCCCAGACTGTGCCCCAGCCTCAGCCTGTGAGGCTGCTATCCCCTATGGAGAGCTACACTTTTGGGTAGAGAGGGAGAGGGGAGAGAGAGATGGAGAGGGGGAGAGAGAGGGAGAGAGGGAGGGGCAGAGAGCGGATGGGGCAGAGAGAGTGTGAGAGGCAGAGAGAGAGGAGATAGGGGTTGAGGGAGTAAATTGATGAAGGAACAGGAAACACATCCACTGAGTTGCATAGGGAAATGGACCAATACCCTCATAAAACTAGGATATTAACCTGGCCAGGACTTACGTTTGGGCCCGATGAGGGGCGGCAGTGGGGGTCCAGCCTGGGGATCCCTGTAGGTCTCCTGGTGGTTGGCGGTATAGCTGGCCAACGGGGCACCAGCCAGGGTGGCATCCTCTATCCATTCTGGAACAACAAAGGGCATACTTCCTGTCTCTGGTGCCTGTACAGTTACACCGATTCCGTATGGTTCCCCAATGGGTGGCTAGGAAACTACTGTACTGCATTGAGCCAGAATGGCTGCCAATGAAAGTAATACCACGTAATCCAATCTCTGACAGATCTAAATGGCAGCCTCACTGTGTAATGTATCAGAGGCTTAAGTCTTCATTAATATTCTCAGTATTAAGATTCAATCAATGAAAGAGTAAAAGTCTTCACAGATATTGAGCGTACAGAGATATTGACCTTAAAAGGAGGAAAAGTCAGCAAGTAATCAAGTCAGAAGCGTATTTAGCTGAGCCTGCAGAAGGGGGATCAATAGCCTGGTCCCTAGTGGTGTGACCTGCATGTCTAGGGAAAATCTGAGTGACATCGTACATCTAATATAGAAAGAGGTAAACCCAGGGCACACTCAGACTTAAACCACTTGTCCTGAAAAACCTTTCACTGGGAGAGCAAGACCCAGAAAGAATTCAAATATAGGGATACATTTACATTGCGGTAAAACACTCTTCAATGTATAATTGTCAAACCCAAACTTACCTAGAACTGCACACTTCCAAAATTATTCACATAAGCACAAATCCTTCGGAGAGAGAATCAGTGACACTTAAAACATTGCCAAATTAAACCAAAAAGACCTCTCTTCAAGGCCATTAAAATAAATCATAGGTATGCCTTTATGGTTTCTCAATAGCAAATCATAAAGCGCCAGAAGCAGAGTAGAGCAGAGCAGAGCAGCAGGACAAAGAGACAGATAGGCACGATCACAGACATGAAGAAAGAAAGGAATGACGCCCGGCGGGCTGGAAACGAACCTCGGATGTAGCGCTCACCTTCTGGTGGCTGCTGTTGCTCGAGCTGCTTCAGCCGCTTAGCCTCCAGTATAGGGTTCTCATACTGGGTCTTCCTGTTAATGTGACTGAGAGAGGGAGGGAAAAGGGGAGAATGAGACAGGAAGGGAGCGGGATAGAGAAAGATAATTGAGTCAGTGAAAAGTAGAGCGTAAGTAAGAACAAGGGGGATAATAAAAGGAAAGAAATTAGATCAAAAAGAGAAAGAAAAAAGAACAGAAGAAAGCCAAGGGGATCAGGCCAGGGATGGAGAAGAAGGGATAAAGAAAGAGAAAGATTGAGTTACAGAGAGGCCGTGATGAAAGAGTGAACACAACACACAGATAGACAAAGTCTCTGGTGGCCTATGCTCCAGGAGCCAAGGGCTCAAGTCAAGGAAGTCAAGTCTGGTACAGACAATGCTCTGGTGGATCAGAGGAGACAGAGACGACGAGGCCTGAATATCAACAGCATCACACAATCACTGAGGAGCACTGCTTCAGGAGGTTAACACCACCACCACAACCACGTCATACCACAACCCGACAAGGAATTAAAGGAGCAGTACACCGTAAGGAAATGACACTTCAAACAGTATGGAAACATTATGCAATTATGCATTAAACAGGAAACAATAGGAATAATGTATATGGAAAAACTCAGAAAACAAAACTGGGCATCTGCCTCGAAGGTATTGCTTTGAACAACAGCAAAACATATGCATGTATTGCTATTAATGCACAGCCCCAAGGTCTAGATGAGAAACCCTGTGTCTAAATCATCATGACGGCAACAAAATGGCCTATAATCCCCAAAACAGCCTGCATTTGATGTTGTTTTGCAATGTTCCAGGGCACTGCTCAGTGTTAAATGCATTGTAAATGTACAGTACAGTGAGGTCATTTTAAATGCGACAGATGTGTGTGTGTCACGACTTACTCCACATAGTAAACACCATAGACTGGGTCATCTATTTTCTCCCAGCCTGTTGGCAGCTCTGGAAGAGAGGTAGAGAGAGGAGGAAACGGCACGTTGTTAGAGATGGTGCTCATTGTTAAGACAGAAGGTCACTGAATACCTTTTCCTACCACACACAGCCTGTCAGTCACTGGGGAGTGAGCAGGACTCCAGAGGCTGTCTGGACCTGGCTCTTGGCTCCTGGCAGGACACGGCTGACATTTAACACATCAGATAGACACTACGGGGGGATTTGACCGATCATGATCAACACCAGACGCTCAGATGGTGAAGAGGAGCTGGCGGTATGTGTGTGTGGTGGTCTAAATGTCAATTTTGGTTTAAAAATGTGTTGTTTAAATACGTCACGTGAAGATATCTTTTCTTATTGTTCATGGCAGTAAGGGAATCTGATGTACAACGTTGACCGACATCGCTGATGTAGGCGTGGTGTGTATATAATGGTATTCAATGTTGTCCTTGATTGTTTTATCACTGTCTGTCGCATGGCATTGTAGAACTTCACGACCTCGATCATGTATTTATTCACCGCGGTCAAATTCATTAATGATGAGTTGTGTGAGAGGATGTTTTTAATTTTGTGTGTAACCAGGGACACTCGCATGTATATCTTCCATGACATCGATGCTGAGAATGAACGCCATAAATGGCCTGACAACACGGCCATACAATGAGACCAATTAAATCAGAACGTTTTAGATAGAGACATGCATTAGTCATCTGTGAAGGCTGCTACATTGATACAGTCTAAGTATGTCTCAGTACGGCAGAGCAACGCATTATCTCTCCATACAAAGTAGTGTGATTAAAACAGCAGAGATGGAGTTAGCTAGCTACTATACCAATGGCTATAGGGAAACGCCAGAGTGCTGTAATTGGTTACAAACAGATGTGTATAACTGAGTCCTCCGCTGTACAGTATCAGACCTGCATCTCATTAGCCTCAGCTAATGGGGGGGGGGGGGGGGGGGGGGGGGGGTTGTGTTATGGATGGAACATCCACAATACAGGGACTAGGCTTTAATATTGTCCGATGTTCTAAAGGGGAACATTATACTTTGAGCCAGCAGCACATCACTCTCACCGTAAATTAGAATCACTCTGTATTTCACACCAGTGTGTCTATATTTCTTTTTTTTATGTACTTTATTTATAGATTTTCAGATTTGAGAACAAAAAGAAAAACAGTACAACAAAACCAACCCCTCATTCACCCACCCACCCACCCATACAGCCATCCCACCCATCCCTCCGATCCCTTCCCATCCCATCCCATCCCATCACACCCACCCACCCACCCACCCACCCACCCATACAGCCATCCCACCCATCCCTCCCATCCCTCCCATCCCATCCCATCCCACCCACCCACCCACCCAACAGTGGCAGTATTTCTAAAGGAGATCCTGCCTGTGTGTTATTATTGCTGGGTGCCAGAGCCATCACGTCACTGCTGGGCTTGCTGATACTGAGTGGGTGTAGTGGGATGAATCTGACACTTCAAAAAGAGCTCCCCTCTCCACGCTCCCCGGATGACCCCCACGCACACTCCAGCTCAAGGGTGACTAAGGTGACAAATTGTCGATTAAACTTTTTGCATCTCATTCTGTCTTCCTGACTATTTGATTGCTCCTGAGCGAGGAGCTGCACTACAGGGGCCATACGTCTGCAGTCCTATACACAACTGGAGTAATTGCCTTTCATAATCAATACGTATTGACTGTGTTCATCCAATCTGAGCAATGGTATTAACAATGGCTGCTCCTACCTTGGCTGCTGTTCACCACATGGAGGCGGCTAAACACTGGTCTAGGATCAGTTCACCCTTACTTATCTCAGACCTAACCTTAAACCAGGGGTGTTTTCATGTCTCCCTAGCAATTAATTGATATCACTGATTGACCTGGTATTGCACAATCCTGGTTTCTCAGGTATAATTCAATCTCTGATTAATAGAAAATAACAAACATCCTCAAATACTGATGACATTGGAGGATTGTGACTATTCACCCAAGTATTCCCCACTGAAATAGAATAGTGGGTAGTAGTTTTCTGAGCCCATCTCAGAGCCATGGCTGTTTAATAACCTCTAGTGACTACCCATCCCGCATGCGGGAGCGTAATCATCGACTGACACTAATTAGCATAACGCAACGGACATAAATATTTCTAGAAAATATTCCTATTCATGAAAATCACAAATGAAATATATTGAGACACAGCTTAGCCTTTTGTTAATCACCCTGTCATCTCAGATTTTCAAAATATGCTAAGTATAAATAAGCCAAAGCTAGACAAGCATTTGTGTAAGTTTATCGATAGCCTAGCATAGCATTTTGTCCAGCTAGCAGCAGGTAACTTGGTCACGGAAATCAGAAAAGCAATCAAATTAAATTGTTTACCTTTGATGAACTTTGGATGTTTTCACTCACGAGACTCCCAGTTAGATAGCAAATGTTCCTTTTTTCCAAAAATATTATTTTTGTAGGCGAAATAGCTCCGTTTGTTCTTCACGTTTGGCTGAGAAATCGCCAGGAAATTGCAGTCACGAAAACGCCTAAAAATATTCCAAATTAGCTCCATAATATCGACAGAAACACGGCAAACGTTGTTTATAATCAATCCTCAAGGTGTTTTTCAAATATCTATTCGATAATATATCCGCCGGGACAATTCGTTTTTCAGTAGGATCGATTGGAATAATGGCTACCTCTGTATTTTACGCGAGAGTCACTCTGGGAGCCATCAGGTGACCACTTACACAATGTATCAGCTTATGGGTATTCTTCAACATAAATGCGTAAAACTACATCACTATGTTGTAGACACCTTCGGGAATACGGAGAAAGAGTAATCTGGTTGATAGTCCATTCACTGCTCAATAGGGATGCATTGGAACACAGCGCTTTCAAAACATGAGGCACTTCCGGATTGGATTTTTCTCAGGCTTTCGCCTGCAACATCAGTTCTGTTATACTCACAGACAGTATTTTTACAGTTTTGGAAACTTTAGAGTGTTTTCTATCCTAAGCTGTCAATTATATGCATATTCTAGCATCTTGTTCTGACAAAATATCCCGTTTACTACGGGAACGTTATTAAACAAAATTAAAGCCCCCATCTGGCTCCAGAGACTGATGCACCAGCAGACAGTGGTGGGTAAAGTGCTCTTTGCTAGCCCAGTTTGCTAGCCCAGTTATAATATGAGGCCCAGTGGATGGAATGATGGGGCTTGAGAGTGAGAGGTCCATTTGACGAGAGGCCCATTAGGAAATTATCATCAGGTCAATGTGCCTCTCGTCAATGGTTCTCTCTTTAATAGGGCACGCTGGCTCGCGGGCGTGTGGGTTAACCCTGCAAGAACTGCCCACTCAGCAGACACAAGCCAGCAAGCTCGCACACACACACATGCAAGCACACACAAACAATATATTACAATATATTATTAACCATTTGATGATAATGTTTACACCCTCTAGGCAGTAAGGAAGAGATGTTATAAGCTGTAAGAAGCCAGGGTGACATTGTCACTGAAGCAGTACAGGAAGCATGTTATACAGTAGCCAGGTTTCCCAGAAGACACAGCAGGGGGGAGGGGAGAAAAGAAAGAGGCCTACCTAGCTCACTGTCCAGCTCTTCTGTGTGTACCCCTTCTTCTCCAGGAGAAAGCCATCAGGCCAGGAGAGAGAGAGTGGAGGACCAAGTGTGGGGATTGAAGAGACAGGGGGGGGGGGGGGGGGAAAGGAGAGAGAGCAGGGAAGAGACAGAGAGAGAGCACCAGAGGGTTAGAGATTGATTTTGATTCCAAGCCTCAAGCAAGCTAAGAGAGCAGCAAAATTTGGCTCCATACATTGTGAAAACATAATGTTTCTGGAATGGTTTGCTCCCGAGTTGCGCAGAAGTCTAAAGAACTGCATCGCAGTGCTAGAGGTGTCACTACAGACACTGGTTAGATTCCAGGGTGTATCACAACGGGCTGCGATTGGGAGTCCCATCGGGTGGCGCGCAATTGGCCCAGAGTCGTCCGGGTTAGGGTTTGGCCGGGGTAGGCCATCATTGTAAATAAGAATTTGTTCTTAACTGACTTGCCTAGATAAATAAAAGGATAAATAAAAAGCAAATAAATAAAAAGCTAAATCCAAGCTAAATCTATACTAAAATCTCTTCATGCATCTTGTCAATATCTGTCATATTATCTTTATATTAGCCACGGTCTGTAACATAACGTTAAACACACTTCATACTTTGCCATTGGGTGACACTGTTTCATATTTACTAAAGCCCTCGAAAAACCAGCTCCAGAAATCAATAGGTGCATTAAAGTGAAATAAATGTGTCATACCAGAGAGACAGACATACATTATAATACTGAACTGAACATTTTAGGTTGGGGCGGGTGAAAACAGCTGCCACTAAATATGAATCATAGTTCATATACCATATGCTTGACAATATGAATAATCTCTCCATCTATCCTGTGTCCTCATGCAGCGGTTTGAGAGGATAGAACTAATAGGAGCCATCTCATCAACACAAGTACCTCAGAACACATGCAGAGGACACATGGTGGGGGAGAGGAGGGGAGAGAGAGACAGGAGGGAGAGAGAGGAGGGAACAGAGAGGAGGGAAGACAGGAGAGAGAGACAGGAGGGAGAGAGAGGAGGGAACCGAAAGGAGGGAACAGAGAGGAGGGGAGATAGATATGGGGAGATAGAGGTGGGGAGAGGAGAGGAAGGGAGGGGAGAGAGAGGAAGGAGGAGGGGAGAGAGATGACGGGAGAGAGAGGAAGGAGAGGAGGGAGTGGAGGGGAGAGAGAGGCAGATTTAGTGCTAGTGTTTTGAGTGGGTGGGTGGGTGGGCTTGTATTTGCTCCTCTACAGTTCAAGGTACATATTTTATTGATGCTAGATGATGCAAATAACCCAGTCAGTCCTTCAGGCTGCCAGGGCGTCTTGCTCAGACTTTACCGCAGGCAGGCAGCACACGAGAGACCAGAATATTACTCTGTCTCATTTCACACTATGGTGGCTCAAGTGTGCCATCTGCAGGCCACTCATGGAATCACAGATGTGACAGACAAGCATCTGATTTCACACACACACAGAGCCTGTGGTGGACGTACCATCATCTTCACATTCTTCCAGAGGTTTGGGAGGCTTGTCCAGGCAGCGTGGGTCAATCCAGGAAGTGGTTTTTGTGTTGTGGCTATAGATAGACACACATAACAGAATCACAGACAGAAACATTGTTCTGACTGGGAAGGCATCAAACACTCACTGTCTGAAAAACATCCTCACTTCCATGGCTAAATATGATACACACTGTTAAGTAATCAGACTTAAAGGCAAGTGTCAAAGGTAGAAAGTGGCACAATATTCTCTTGAGAAGATTGTAATTTAAATAATATTATGGATGTTGGGTATAGAGCCATGTAGCCTATGTTATATAGTGTGTTATGGGGAGTAACGTGTGCATAGGATACATACTCTATAAAGTAGAGCTCTCCGTTCTCGGTGTAGGCCATCTCCCAGTTGTCAGTTAGAGGTCCCAGGGGGTCCTCTTCTGTGGGAGGATGGCTAAGGTGTATGTGTGTCTGCTGAGAGTCCTCCGTGGTGGATGACAAAGTGTTGTTCACACCGTAGGACGGGGCGTTCTCACGCGGGGCGTAGGGGTGCTCGTCAGGTTCACTCGAGTCTCCTGTGGGGGGAGGGTGGCGGGAAGGGGAAAACATGTGTAAACAAAATGCACACATTCTGTGGCAATGACACTATAGTTTGGTGGCCTTTCGGTTACAAGTCCAACGCTCTAACCACTAGGTTACCTGCCGCCCCATGTATCAGTTTTGACAGATACAAATCTGTCGTTCTGCCCCTGAACAAGGCAGTTAACCCACTGTTCCTAGACCGTCATTGAAAATAAGAATTTGTTCTTAACGGACTTGCCTAGTTAAATAAAGGAATAAAAAAATATATAGAATAAAATAAAACAAAAATACTGTCTAGTAGTTTAGAGGTAAAGGAATCTCTCTCCCTTTCACAAACACACACACTTGGCGAACACTTGACTACTGTTGTTTCTGACTGAGCGAGGCCCCTGATCTGACCTCTTGGGGAGAGTGATGATTAGATTAGTGCTCCTGTTCTCTCTGAGGACATCAAATCATATTCACACCTCTGGCATCTGGCTAGGCTACAAATACTGGTAACAAATTAACTACTCTTGGTCCAATCTGAAATCAAACCCACATCACCACAAAAATTCTCGGACTTGAGTCAGGCTGCATTGCTGAAGAGTAAGGGTCAGTTAATGAGACCCAATCACAAATAAAATACCAATACCTAAATATACCAGGAGAGTGGAGGAGATTAGATTTTCTTTAAAGCACTGATATTCCAGTACAAAAGAGAAAAACTAACAACGTAGTATTCTCATATGAAAAATATGGAACATTACCAAACACAACAGTCACCAAAAAGCAATCACAAAATGTAAAAAAAAAAAAACTGCAATCACAACATGTAAAAACCAGCAATCACAACATGTAAAAACCAGCAATCACAACATGTAAAAACCAGCAATCACAACATGTAAAATCCAACAATCACAACATGTAAAAACCAGCAATCACAACATGTAAAAACCAGCAATCACAACATGTAAAAACCAGCAATCACAACATGTAAAATCCAACAATCACAACATGTAAAAACCAGCAATCACAACATGTAAAAAAAACAGCAATCACAACATGTAAAAACCAGCAATCACAACATGTAAAAACCAGCAATCACAACATGTAAAAACCAGCAATCACAACATGTAAAAACCAGCAATCACAACATGTAAAAAACAGCAATCACAACATGTAAAAAACAGCAATCACAACATGTAAAAACCAGCAATCACAACATGTAAAAACCAGCAATCACAACATGTAAAAACCAGCAATCACAACATGTAAAAAACAGCAATCACAACATGTAAAAACCAGCAATCACAACATGTAAAACCAGCAATCACAACATGTAAAAACCAGCCATCACAACATGTAAAAACCAGCCATCACAACATGTAAAAACCAGCAATCACAACATGTAAAAAACAGCAATCACAACACGTAAAAAATAGCAATCACAACATGTAAAAAACAGCAATCACAACATGTAAAAAACAGCAATCACAACATGTAAAAAACAGCAATCACAACATGTAAAAAACAGCAATCACAACATGTAAAAAAAATAGCAATCACAACATGTAAAAAACAGCTATCACAACATGTAAAAAAACCCAGCAATCACAACATGTAAAAAACAGCAATCACAACATGTAAAAAAAACAGCAATCACAACATGTAAAAAACAGCAATCACAACATGTAAAAAACAGCAATCACAACATGTAAAAAAAACAGCAATCACAACATGTAAAAACCAGCAATCACAACATGTAAAAAACAGCAATTACAACATGTAAAAACCAGCAAACACAACATGTAAAAACCAGCAATCACAACATGTAAAAACGAGCAATCATAACGTATAAAAAAAACAGCACAACATGTAAAAACCAGCAATCACAACATGTAAAAACCAGCAATCATAACATGTATAAAAAAAACAGCAATCACAACATGTAAAAAAACAGCAATCACAACATGTAAAAAACAGCAATCACAACATGTAAAAAAAAACAGCAATCACAACATGTAAAAAACAGCAATCACAACATGTAAAAAAACAGCAATCACAACATGTAAAAAAAAACAGCAATCACAACATGTAAAAAAAAACAGCAATCACAACATGTAAAAACCAGCAATCACAACATGTAAAAACCAGCAATCACAACATGTAAAAACCAGCAATTACAACATGTAAAAACCAGCAATCACAACATGTAAAAACCAGCAATCACAACATGTAAAAACCAGCAATCATAACATGTATAAAAAAAACTGCAATCACAACATGTAAAAAACAGCAATCACAATATGTAAAAAACAGCAATCACAACATGTAAAAAACAGCTATCACAACATGTAAAAAAACAGCAATCACAACATGTAAAAAACAGCAATCACAACATGTAAAAAAAACAGCAATCACAACATGTAAAAACCAGCAATCACAACATATAAAAACCAGCAATCACAACATGTAAAAACCAGCAATCACAACATGTAAAAACCAGCAATCATATCATGTATAAAAAAAACAGCAATCACAACATGTAAAAAAACAGCAATCACAATATGTAAAAAACAGCAATCACAACATGTAAAAAAAACAGCAATCACAACATGTAAAAAACAGCTATCACAACATGTAAAAAACAGCAATCACAACATGTAAAAAACAGCAATCACAACATGTAAAAAAAACAGCAATCACAACATGTAAAAAACAGCAATCACAACATGTAAAAAAAACAGCAATCACAACATGTAAAAAACAGCAATCACAACATGTAAAAAACAGCAATCACAACGGCCAACTGCTTTCTTCTGGAAAATGTGAAGTCCAAGATGGACAAAGGGGTGCTGTTGGGGCTGTGTTTCTGGACCTAAGGAAGGCTTTTGATACTGTTAACCATGAGATTCGCATCACAAAATTGTCCAAGTTCAACTTTTCCCCTGATGCCTTGAGATGGATGAAATCATACCTTGAAGGCAGAACTCAGTGTGTCAGAGTGAGCAATGAGCTGTCGCCCACTCGTAGCTATGATGTGGGCGTGCCCCAAGGGTCAATACTGGGGCCCCTCCTGTTCAGCCTGTACATTCATGATCTGCCTTCTGTCTGTACTGGGTCTGAAGTTCAAATGTATGCAGATGATACAGTGATATATGTGCATGCAAAGAGCAAACAACAAGCTGCACAAGAACTCACTACTGTAATGGTCCAGGTTACAAAGTGGCTCAGTGACTCGTGTTTGCATCTCAATGTGAAAAAAACTGTTTGCATGTTCTTCACAAAGAGGGCAACATATGCTACTGAGCCAGATGTCTATGTGTCAGGGGAGAAGCTCCAGGTGGTATCCGATTTTAAGTACCTTGGCATCATACTTGATTCCAACCTCTCTTTTAAAAAGCATGTGAAAAAGGTAATTCAAATAACCAAATTCAACCTAGCTAATTTCCGATTTATACGAAATTGTTTGACTACAGAGGTAGCAAAACTGTACTTCAAATCTATGATACTCCCCCACTTAACATACTGCTTGACTAGTTGGGCCCATGCTTGCTGTACAACATTAAAACCTATTCAGTCTGTCTACAAACAGGCTCTCAAAGTGCTTGATAGGAAGCCCAATAGCCTTCATCATTGTCACATTCTTAGAAAGCATGAGCTCTTGAGTTGGGAAAATCTTGTGCAATACACCGACGCATGTCTTTTATTCAAGATCCTTAATGGCCTGGCTCCCCCTCCACTCAATATTTTTGTTAAACAGAAGACCCAGACATATGGCAGCAGATCCACAAGGTCTGCCATGAGAGGTGACTGTATAGTTCCCCTAAGGAAACGCACCTTTAGTAAATCTGCATTCTCTGTGAGAGCTTCCCATGTCTGGAATACACTGCCATCAGACACACATAACTGCACCACATATCACACTTTCACAAAATGCTTGAAGACATGGCTAAAGGTCAATCAGATTTGTGAACATGGTCCCTAGCTGTGTGTTGCCGCTTTCCATGTTGTCTGTTGTCTGTAGCTTGTGAGGTGTGGAAACACTTTGTTGCTTTTATGAATTTTGTCTTGCTGCTTTTTGTTTTATGTTGCTCTGCTCTGTCTGTATGCTACGTCTTGCTTGTCCTATGTTGCTCTGTCTGTATGCTATGTCTTGCTTGTCCTATGTTGCTATGTCTTGCTTGTTCTATGCTGCTATTGTCTATATTGTAATTGTTTTTAATAACCTGCCCAGGGACTGCGGTTGAAAATTAGCCGCTGGCTAAAACCGGCACTTTTACTGAAACGTTGATTAATGTGCACTGTCCCTGTAAAAAAAACAAAAAAAAAACTAAAACTAAACATGTAAAAAAACAGCAATCACAACATGTAAAAAAACAGCAATCACAACATGTAAAAAAACAGCAATTACAACATGTAAAAATCAGCAATCACAACATGTAAAAAAAACAGCAATCACAACATGTAAAAAACAGCAATCACAACATGTAAAAAAAACAGCAATCACAACATGTAAAAAAAACAGCAATCACAACATGTAAAAAAAACAGCAATCACAACATGTAAAAAACAGCAATCACAACATGTAAAAAAATCAGCAATCACAACATGTAAAAAAAACAGCAATCACAACATGTAAAAAAAACAGCAATCACAACATGTAAAAAAAACAGTAATTACAACATGTAAAAATCAGCAATTACAACATGTAAAAAAAACAGCAATCACAACATGTAAAAAACAGCTATCACAACATGTAAAAATCAGCAATTACAACATGTAAAAAAAACAGCAATCACAACATGTAAAAAAACAGCAATCACAACATGTAAGAACCAGCAATCACAACATGTAAAAACCAGCAATCACAACATGTAAAAACCAGCAATCACAACATGTAAAAACCAGCAATCATAACATGTATAAAAAAAACAGCACAACATGTAAAAACCAGCAATCACAACATGTAAAAACCAGCAATCATAACATGTATAAAAAAAACAGCAATCACAACATGTAAAAAAACAGCAATCACAACATGTAAAAAAACAGCAATCACAACATGTAAAAAACAGCAATCACAACATGTAAAAAAAAACAGCAATCACAACATGTAAAAAACAGCTATCACAACATGTAAAAAAACAGCAATCACAACATGTAAAAAACAGCAATCACAACATGTAAAAAAAACAGCAATCACAACATGTAAAAAACAGCTATCACAACATGTAAAAAAACAGCAATCACAACATGTAAAAAAAACAGCAATCACAACATGTAAAAAAAACAGCAATCACAACATGTAAAAACCAGCAATCACAACATGTAAAAACCAGCAATTACAACATGTAAAAACCAGCAATTACAACATGTAAAAACCAGCAATCACAACATGTAAAAACCAGCAATCATAACATGTATAAAAAAAACAGCAATCACAACATGTAAAAAAACAGCAATCACAATATGTAAAAAACAGCAATCACAACATGTAAAAAACAGCTATCACAACATGTAAAAAAACAGCAATCACAACATGTAAAAAACAGCAATCACAACATGTAAAAAAAACAGCAATCACAACATGTAAAAAACAGCAATCACAACATATAAAAACCAGCAATCACAACATGTAAAAACCAGCAATCACAACATGTAAAAACCAGCAATCATATCATGTATAAAAAAAACAGCAATCACAACATGTAAAAAAACAGCAATCACAATATGTAAAAAACAGCAATCACAACATGTAAAAAAAACAGCAATCACAACATGTAAAAAACAGCTATCACAACATGTAAAAAACAGCAATCACAACATGTAAAAAACAGCAATCACAACATGTAAAAAACAGCAATCACAACATGTAAAAAAAACAGCAATCACAACATGTAAAAAACAGCAATCACAACATGTAAAAAAAACAGCAATCACAACATGTAAAAAACAGCAATCACAACATGTAAAAAACAGCAATCACAACGGCCAACTGCTTTCTTCTGGAAAATGTGAAGTCCAAGATGGACAAAGGGGTGCTGTTGGGGCTGTGTTTCTGGACCTAAGGAAGGCTTTTGATACTGTTAACCATGAGATTCGCATCACAAAATTGTCCAAGTTCAACTTTTCCCCTGATGCCTTGAGATGGATGAAATCATACCTTGAAGGCAGAACTCAGTGTGTCAGAGTGAGCAATGAGCTGTCGCCCACTCGTAGCTATGATGTGGGCGTGCCCCAAGGGTCAATACTGGGGCCCCTCCTGTTCAGCCTGTACATTCATGATCTGCCTTCTGTCTGTACTGGGTCTGAAGTTCAAATGTATGCAGATGATACAGTGATATATGTGCATGCAAAGAGCAAACAACAAGCTGCACAAGAACTCACTACTGTAATGGTCCAGGTTACAAAGTGGCTCAGTGACTCGTGTTTGCATCTCAATGTGAAAAAAACTGTTTGCATGTTCTTCACAAAGAGGGCAACATATGCTACTGAGCCAGATGTCTATGTGTCAGGGGAGAAGCTCCAGGTGGTATCCGATTTTAAGTACCTTGGCATCATACTTGATTCCAACCTCTCTTTTAAAAAGCATGTGAAAAAGGTAATTCAAATAACCAAATTCAACCTAGCTAATTTCCGATTTATACGAAATTGTTTGACTACAGAGGTAGCAAAACTGTACTTCAAATCTATGATACTCCCCCACTTAACATACTGCTTGACTAGTTGGGCCCATGCTTGCTGTACAACATTAAAACCTATTCAGTCTGTCTACAAACAGGCTCTCAAAGTGCTTGATAGGAAGCCCAATAGCCTTCATCATTGTCACATTCTTAGAAAGCATGAGCTCTTGAGTTGGGAAAATCTTGTGCAATACACCGACGCATGTCTTTTATTCAAGATCCTTAATGGCCTGGCTCCCCCTCCACTCAATATTTTTGTTAAACAGAAGACCCAGACATATGGCAGCAGATCCACAAGGTCTGCCATGAGAGGTGACTGTATAGTTCCCCTAAGGAAACGCACCTTTAGTAAATCTGCATTCTCTGTGAGAGCTTCCCATGTCTGGAATACACTGCCATCAGACACACATAACTGCACCACATATCACACTTTCACAAAATGCTTGAAGACATGGCTAAAGGTCAATCAGATTTGTGAACATGGTCCCTAGCTGTGTGTTGCCGCTTTCCATGTTGTCTGTTGTCTGTAGCTTGTGAGGTGTGGAAACACTTTGTTGCTTTTATGAATTTTGTCTTGCTGCTTTTTGTTTTATGTTGCTCTGCTCTGTCTGTATGCTACGTCTTGCTTGTCCTATGTTGCTCTGTCTGTATGCTATGTCTTGCTTGTCCTATGTTGCTATGTCTTGCTTGTTCTATGCTGCTATTGTCTATATTGTAATTGTTTTTAATAACCTGCCCAGGGACTGCGGTTGAAAATTAGCCGCTGGCTAAAACCGGCACTTTTACTGAAACGTTGATTAATGTGCACTGTCCCTGTAAAAAAAACAACAAAAAAAACTAAAACTAAACATGTAAAAAAACAGCAATCACAACATGTAAAAAAACAGCAATCACAACATGTAAAAAAACAGCAATCACAACATGTAAAAAAACAGCAATCACAACATGTAAAAAAACAGCAATCACAACATGTAAAAAACAGCAATCACAACATGTAAAAAAAACAGCAATCACAACATGTAAAAAAAACAGCAATCACAACATGTAAAAAAAACAGCAATCACAACATGTAAAAAAACAGCAATTACAACATGTAAAAATCAGCAATCACAACATGTAAAAAAAACAGCAATCACAACATGTAAAAAAAACAGCAATCACAACATGTAAAAAAAACAGCAATCACAACATGTAAAAAAAACAGCAATCACAACATGTAAAAAACAGCAATCACAACATGTAAAAAAATCAGCAATCACAACATGTAAAAAAAACAGCAATCACAACATGTAAAAAAAACAGCAATCACAACATGTAAAAAAAACAGTAATTACAACATGTAAAAATCAGCAATTACAACATGTAAAAAAAACAGCAATCACAACATGTAAAAAACAGCTATCACAACATGTAAAAATCAGCAATTACAACATGTAAAAAAAACAGCAATCACAACATGTAAAAAAACAGCAATCACAACATGTAAGAACCAGCAATCACAACATGTAAGAACCAGCAATCACAACATGTAAAAACCAGCAATCACAACATGTAAAAACCAGCAATCATAACATGTATAAAAAAAACAGCACAACATGTAAAAACCAGCAATCACAACATGTAAAAACCAGCAATCACAACATGTAAAAACCAGCAATCATAACATGTATAAAAAAAACAGCAATCACAACATGTAAAAAAACAGCAATCACAACATGTAAAAAACAGCAATCACAACATGTAAAAAAAACAGCAATCACAACATGTAAAAAACAGCTATCACAACATGTAAAAAAACAGCAATCACAACATGTAAAAAAAACAGCAATCACAACATGTAAAAAAAACAGCAATCACAACATGTAAAAAAAACAGCAATCACAACATGTAAAAAAAACAGCAATCACAACATGTAAAAAAAACAGTAATTACAACATGTAAAAAAAACAGCAATCACAACATGTAAAAAAACAGCAATCACAACATGTAAGAACCAGCAATCACAACATGTAAGAACCAGCAATCACAACATGTAAAAACCAGCAATCACAACATGTAAAAACCAGCAATCACAACATGTAAAAACCAGCAATCATAACATGTATAAAAAAAACAGCACAACATGTAAAAACCAGCAATCACAACATGTAAAAACCAGCAATCACAACATGTAAAAACCAGCAATCATAACATGTATAAAAAAAACAGCAATCACAACATGTAAAAAACAGCAATCACAACATGTAAAAAAAAACAGCAATCACAACATGTAAAAAACAGCTATCACAACATGTAAAAAAACAGCAATCACAACATGTAAAAAACAGCAATCACAACATGTAAAAAAAACAGCAATCACAACATGTAAAAAACAGCTATCACAACATGTAAAAAAACAGCAATCACAACATGTAAAAAACAGCAATCACAACATGTAAAAAAAACAGCAATCACAACATGTAAAAACCAGCAATCACAACATGTAAAAACCAGCAATTACAACATGTAAAAACCAGCAATCACAACATGTAAAAACCAGCAATCACAACATGTAAAAACCAGCAATCATAACATGTATAAAAAAAACAGCAATCACAACATGTAAAAAAACAGCAATCACAATATGTAAAAAACAGCAATCACAACATGTAAAAAAACAGCAATCACAACATGTAAAAAACAGCAATCACAACATGTAAAAAAAACAGCAATCACAACATGTAAAAAAAACAGCAATCACAACATGTAAAAAAAACAGCAATCACAACATGTAAAAAAAACAGCAATCACAACATGTAAAAAAAACAGCAATTACAACATGTAAAAATCAGCAATCACAACATGTAAAAAAACAGCAATCACAACATGTAAAAAACAGCAATCAAAACATGTAAAAAAAACAGCAATCACAACATGTAAAAAAAACAGCAATCACAACATGTAAAAAAAACAGCAATCACAACATGTAAAAAACAGCAATCACAACATGTAAAAAAATCAGCAATCACAACATGTAAAAAAACAGCAATCACAACATGTAAAAAAAACAGCAATCACAACATGTTAAAAAAACAGCAATTACAACATGTAAAAAAAACAGCAATCACAACATGTAAAAAACAGCTATCACAACATGTAAAAATCAGCAATTACAACATGTAAAAAAAACAGCAATCACAACATGTAAAAAAACAGCAATCACAACATGTAAGAACCAGCAATCACAACATGTAAAAACCAGCAATCACAACATGTAAAAAACAGCTATCACAACATGTAAAAAACAGCTATCACAACATGTAAAAGTCACATATACGTGACTCATACATGTAGACCGACCTGTGTTCACGAGCCTATTATTTCTAGAAAAACATTTATTATCTATTGCAAATACAAAAGAAAACAGTGAGATGTTAGATGAAAACTGATATCAAGAACACACACACACACACACACACACACACAGAACAAAAACACTTCTACATCACAGTTCTACAAGTAAGAAAATGATCATGCTCCTGTTCACAAGTACATTGAGTGGATACATATTCATTCTCTCAAACAGCACATGTGAAATCATGTTGTATTAGTGACCATTAACAACTTAATTCAGACAGAAACAGACAGAAAGCCACCATACTGGTTTCAAAAATGAAAGGTACACATTCTGCTATCGCAGCCAGGTGGCACTATTTTTTCTGCTATCAGATATACAGTGGCGGATGTAGACTGAACAACCAACTAATCCCTCACCACACAAAGGACCACTTGTATCCTGCACTCTTTCCCATAGCCCAGCAGTCTCTCGCTCCCTCCCTCCCCCTCTCCCCATAGCCCAGCAGTCTCTCTTCCTCCCACTGTCCTTTTCCCTCACCCACTCTCTAACAGTCTTTCCCTGTCCCTCCTCTCTCTCTTACCTGTTAAACTACTGTTCATCTCCGGGAGTTCCTCGTCCTCCTCCAGGTCTACAGGCACTATTCCAGCATTTTGCATCTCATTGTAGGACTTGGTGCGTCGGGGAGTGGAGTGCTGGGAGCCCGGGAGGCTGTCTTGCAAAGCATCACTGGTAATCACTTTCCCACTAGGGGGCTGCCTTGGCGGCTTGGGTGTTCCATAATAGTTACCTAGGCAACAGGAGGACATTAGCATGTTTAGAAAAAAAGGAGAGAAGGAATAAAGAGGAAGGCGGGAGAAGAGGGGGGTATAATCACAGAGTCTTTGTATGCAGATGAGGGGACTAAGAAGGCATGACCACAGAGTTTGGGATTTGTAGTCTAGTGCATTCTATTGGAGGAAGTGAGGAGGCTGTTTGTTTCCTCTGGGTGAGTGGAGCATTGTCTAGGCCCACTGACCAAGCTACAGTGACAGAACAGCCACTTCATTAATTGTGCATGTGAATGAATGGTATTTATGCATGACATGTGTAATGCTCCACAGGTGTTGATTGCAATTCTTCGCTATTAAAATATACACAATACTGAAAGTTGCTTGCGAACAATGGCAGACACCTTCCCCTTCTCTCACGTCTTCGACCCCTTTCACACCGAACATAATGCCAGGGTAATGATGACTTTATCCTGTGGGAATGGGATTATACACACAGGGTGTGAATCCCTTGTAGTCTTGACTACTAAATGCAGTAACCTGTTTAATTAAAAAACTCCTAGTACACTCACCTCCAGAGATATACAGCACACTACACCCACATACAATAAATACCAAAGTAAACAACTTGTCCAGGATTCAACTGATGACCTGCTGCAAATAGTTACCTTCATATGCTCCTATTTCCAGAAGGGTCCCACTCTGCTCCAAAGCCAGAAAGTCCTCCACAGGCAGGAAGTTGTAATCTATTCCAGGGACCTCTCCGTCACGTGGGGGGCGGGTTGTACCTGAGGAGCCAATAAGAGAGTGGAACGGGTCAGTCAACCAAGAAGATAAGACAATGTTAGGTGATGGTATGGCCAATATTAATGTAGCCTTCCACACAGGAAATGTGGCTAAAATTGGAGTGAGATTAACTCAGATATATGCTCCAATATAAATATATAAATAGTCAGTAGTTAGGTTTTCATCCAATTGACAATAGATTTTCATACGAATATTCTAAAATCCAAAATAAAAATGGTGTCAATTTTTCCATCAGAGAAATGTTTCCATCATATCTCTGAATCCTGGCTTAGGAAGGCGACCAAAAATTCTGACATTTCCATCCCCAACTACAACATTTTCCACCAAGTTAGAACTGTTGCAATCCACCACGGAGGACTCTGTTGCAATCTACTGCAGATAGTCTGCAGAGTTCTGTCATGCTATCCAGGTCTGTGCCCAAACAGTTCGAGCTTCTACTTTCCAGAAATAAGTCTCATTGTTGCCGCTTGTTATAGACCCCCCCACAGGACACCATATGTGAATTAATCGCCCCCCATTTATATTCAGAGTTTGTACTGTTAGGCGACCCAAACTGGGATATGCTTAACACCCAGGCCGCCCGACAATCTAAGCTCGATGCCCTCAATCTCACACAAATTATTATGGAACCTACCAGGTACAACCCCAAATCCATAAACACGGGCACCCTCATCCTGACCAACCTGCCCTCTAAATACTCCTTTGCTGTCTTCAACCAGGATCTCAGTGATCACTGCCTCATAGCCTGCGTCCGTAATGGGTCCGCGGTCAAACGACCACTCCTCATCACTGTCCAACGCTCCCTATAACACATCAGCAAGAAGGCCTTTCTAATCGGCCTGGCCCGGGTATACTGGAAGGATATTGACTTCATCCCGTCAGTAGAGGATGCCTGGTTATTCTTTAAAAGTGCTTTCCTCACCATCTTAAATAAGCATGCCCCATTCAAAAAATGTAGAACCTTGGCTAACTCCAAACCTGACTGCCCTTGACCAGCACAAAAACATCCTGTGGCGTACTGCATTAGCATCGAATAGACCCCGCAATATGCAACTTTTCAGGGAAGTTAGGAACCAATATACACAGGCAAATAGGAAAGCAAAGACTAGCTTTTTCAAACGGAAATTTTCATCCTGTAGCACAAACTCCCAACATTTCTGGGACACTGTAAAATACATGGAGAATAAGAGCACCTCCTCCCAGCTGCCCACTGCACAGAGGCTAGGAAACACTGTCACCACCGAAAAATCTACAATAATCGAGAATTTCAATAAGCATTTCTCTACGGCTGGCCATGCTTTCTACCTGGCTACCCCTACCCCGGTCAACAGCTCTGCACCCCCCACAGCAACTTGCCCAAGCCTCCCCCATTTCTCCTTCACCCAAATCCAGATAGCTGATGTTCTGAAAGAGCTTAAACTTCTGGACCCCTACAAATCAGCTGGGCTAGACAATCTGGACCCTCTCTTTCCAAAAATTATCCGCCACAATTGTTGCAACCCCTATTACTAGCCTGTTCAACCTCTCGTATCATTTGAGATCCCCAAAGATTGGAAAAGTGCGGCAATCATCCCCCTCTTCAAAGGGGGAGACACTCTAGACCCAAACTGTTACAGACCTATCTATATCTATCCTATCCTGCCTTTCCAAGGTCTTCAAAAGCCAAGTTAATAAACAGATCACCGACCATTTTGAATCCCACCGTACCTTCTCCGCTATGCAATCTGGTTTCCGAGCTGGTCATGGGTGCACCTCAGCCATGCTCAAGGTCCTAAAAGATATCATAACCTCCATTGATAAAAGACAATACTGTGCAGCTGTATTCTCGACCTGGCCAAGGCTTTCAACTCTGTCAATCGCCGTATTCTTATTGGCAGACTCAACAACCTTGGCTTCTCAAATGATTGCCTCGTCTGGTTCACCAACTACTTCTCAGACAGAGTTCAGTGTGTCAAATCGGACAGCCTGTTGTCCAGACCTCTTGAAGCCACAGGGTTCAATTCTCAGGCCGACTTTTTTCTCTGTATACATCAATGATGTCGCTCTTGCTGCTGGTGATTCTCTGATCCACCTCTACGCAGACGACATCATTCTGTATACATCTGGCCCTTCTTTGGACACTATGTTAACAAACCTCCAAACGAGCATCAATGCCATACAACTCTCCTTCCGTGGCCTACAACTGCTCTTAAATGCAAGTAAAACTAAATGCATGCTCTTCAACCGATCGCTGCCTGCACCTGCCCGCCCGTCTAGCATCACTGCTCTGGCCGGTTCTGAATTTGTGGACTATTACAAATACCTAGGTGTCTGGTTAAACTGTAAACTCTCCTTCCAGACTCACATTAAGCATCTTCAATCCAAAATGTAATCTAGAATCAGCTTCCTATTTCGCAACAAAGCATCCTTCACTCACGCTGCCAAACATACCCTCGTAAAACTGACTATCCTACCGAACCTTGACTTCGGCGATATCATTTACAAAAATAGCCTCCAACACTCTACTCAGCAAACTGGATGCAGTCTATCACAGTGCCATTAGTTTTGTCACCAAAGCCTCATATACTACCCACCACTGCGACCTGTATGCTCTTGCTGGCTGGCCCTCGCTTCATATTTGTCGCCAAACCCACTGGCTCCAGGTCATTTATAGATCTTTGCTAGGTAAAGCCCCACCTTATCTCAGCTCACTGGTCACCATAGCAGCACCCACCCATAGCACACGATCCAGCAGGTATATTTTGCTGGTCACCCCCCAATGCCAACTCCTCCATTGGCCACCTTTCCTTCTAGTTCTCCAATAACTGGAACGAATTGCAAAAATCACTGAAGCTGGAGACTCATATCTCCCTCACTAACTTTAACCATCAGCTGTCAGAGCAGCTTACAGATCATTGCACCAGTACATAGA
Organism: Oncorhynchus mykiss; assembly: GCF_013265735.2. Lineage (NCBI taxonomy): Eukaryota > Metazoa > Chordata > Actinopteri > Salmoniformes > Salmonidae > Oncorhynchus > Oncorhynchus mykiss. The sequence goes on from NC_048581.1 coordinate 71,248,375, forward strand.
CCATCTGTAAATAGCCCACCCAACTACCTCATCCCCATATTGTTATCTTTTTTGTTTGCTCCTTTGCACCTCAGTATCTCTACTTGCACATTCATCTACTGCACATCACTCCAGTGTTTAATTGCTAAATTGTAATTATTTCGCCACTATGGCCTATTTATTGACTTACCTCCCTAATCTTACTTAATTTCCACACACTGTATATAGACTTTTCTATTGTTTTATTGATAGTACGTTTGTTTATTCCATGTGTAACTGTGTTGTTTGTGTCGCACTGCTTTGCTTTATCATGGCCAGGTCGCAGTTGTAAATGAGAACTTGTTCTCAACTGGCATACCTGGTTAAATAAAGGTGAAAAAAAATACAAGTTCAATTGGTTTCCATTGCATTTTCAACTCTACTGATGGTTTTGTCACAAATAAAATGTGTATTTAGCAAATGTGCCTACTCTGGTAATGGCACCAGTGTTCGAGCCAACAGCTTGCAGATACAGTGCGGTTATAGCATCAATGATGAGATTATTGTGGACAAAGGTGCAAGATTATTTAGATTTTTCCAAACGGCAGCCAAGCATTGATCATCATGTCACCAGAATAAGAGCCTAAAAATTTATTGAAAAGAACATCAAGCTCATCACCCTGCACTTTCACCCAGGAGCGCAACTTTGGTTTTAGAAGTGGGGGGGACATAATTATTCTATATATTTTGTTTTATCCAGTCGGATAAACACTCCAAACAGCCTATCAAATTCCAATGATAAAACTGGGTGGGCCAAAAATGCAATCTCAGAATGTGTGGGGGGGGGACATGAACCCCAGTCCCCAGTGAAAGTTGCGCTCCTGCTTTCATCACACTGAAGTACATCATAACTTATTTCATCTGTAGCCTAACAACCTGCATGATTTCCCGAGTCGTAGTGGAAGGACCACACAACATATCATCACGGGACTCCAAGTTTACGTTGATATGATGGTTATTATATCAATATTTGCGAAGAAAAGCGGTTCCACTGCCATTTCTCCTATAATGAATTTTACAGACACAAAAAGATCCCACCTAAAGTTTACTGACAAATGTGCTGTTTCCATCAGGCCTGTTGTGATTTTTTATTAGACATGTTCTTTACTCACATAAAAAGGTTGGATGGAAACCACAGGAGTTGAGGCACCTAATTTGGGGAGAACGGGCTTGTGGTAATGACTGGAGCAGAGTCCATAGAATAGTATCAAATACATCAAACATGGTTGCCAGGTGTTTGATGCCATTCCATTTGCTCCTTTCCACACATTATTATGAGCCGTCCTCCCCTCAGCAGCCTCCACTGATGGAAACCCGGGTAGTGTCATGATTCAAGCATGACACATAGGGACAAAAAAAATAATTTAACAGTGACATTGACCACTTAAATTGGAGGACAAGTTAAAGATGAGTCTTGTTTATTTATGCATTCATTATGACGTGCTGTAGAAACCCTGTGAGTCTGAGTAACACTACTGTGTGGTGAGTGGGGAAAGTGTGTGTGTGTGTAGATCAAATCAAATTTTATTGGTCGGGTACACCATTTTACATACATAATCCAAAAGTTTTCAAAAATAACAAGAAATTATGACATTTAACATAGAGATGTATGCGAGGGGGACTGTTTGGCAATCAAGGCTGTGAACGGCTTTCCTGTGCATGCTACTGTACATGTTATTGGATGCTGACAGTGGCCAGTTGGTGTAGTCAGTATTAAACAGCTCTATGGTGCGTTGGTGACAAGATTATGTAACACTGCTATGTTAATTGATGACAGGATGGCAGAGCCAGTCAAACTCAACTCTCGCCCACTATCTCGCTCTTATATCGCTCCTTCTCTCTCTGTTTCTGCCTTCTACTCTCCATTACCTAAACAATGTAGTTAAAATACTACTACAACTAAGATATTCTGTTCAAACCAATAATGATTGAGGTAATGCTTTGTCATGGTGGATTAATTAAAATACATACGCTCATGATATTTTCAAGACGTTTTATTTTTTTACATACATACCTTGGTCTACTCTACATGTTGCCTACACTGTGGTGTCTTTACAAAGATGTCTGTCCACGAGGCAGCAGCTGCTTCCCCTTAAGCAATGGATTGGTAACCAAATCTCTCCTGTTTGTTCTCTTTCTCTTCAGTATGAGAGCAACAGCCTCCACTCCTCTATCGCCCCATCACTGAGCTGATGAGAATATGGCTGCTGGTCAAAATAGCACGGGGAGCTGGGAGAAGGTGCTGGGAAATGCTCCTCACCGCAGCAGCCATTTTAATGACACGTGACGATAACTCACACACCCCACTGCCGTGGTCTCATCACACCACGGTCATATTCTCAATCACTTCTTCAATATCATCTCCCCTGTAGCCACCGCTACATAGGAGATGTGACATAACAGCATTGTGTTCTGTGTTCTGTTTACAACGTAGCTTGTGTACAACATCACTGCGATCATCGATTTAAAATCTCAGGCTGGTCATTGTTGTTCACAACTCCTCCACACTCAGTGCGGGGAAATATTGATGCGCAAGGCAAACCCTCAAACAAAGCATGAACTTTATCAGAGAGACTTTGAAGCGTCTCCCATTGCAGACAATACATCTGTAGAGTGTTGATCTTGGTGGAGGCTTCCCCCAGGATGAGTGTTCTACTAAAAAAGCAGACTCAGTAGAGTGCTGTTGACTCATCCCACCAATCACACGGCTCCCCTCGGACACAAACAGGAAGTGTGGGTTGTTATCAGTATTTCCAGGCCAAAAAAGCCAGCCTCGGACAGATTAGGACACTGTCATTCCTATTGAGTTAATGAATTCCCTGTCCCATACAAAAGCTCAATTGATGTTTGCTATGGAAGAGAGAGTCCTTCTCAAAGCTCCTCAGAGTATCACTTTAACGAGTAGCGCCACAGCACAGGCCTCATTCGTTCCAGCCTGACCTCACAAACCCAGAGGGACACAAGAGAGAGCACAGAAATAACCGTTACACAGTTAGCATAATCCACGCATCAAGACACAATAAAGCCTTTGAGATTAGATGCAAGCGTTAGCCAAACGTTAACTCATGGCTAGAAGTACTGTTGCGATATGTCGGTGCAATAAGATCATCAGTAAAACAGTAGATGATAAGGTTTTAAATACTGAGTAGCTGTCCACTCAAAATGTACTATTTAGCATGGTAGCACAGTTATTTGTATGCTACAACATTAGACTGTTGTGTGAACCACTGCAGTGACATATATGTCCTCACAAACAACGTACACTGATGAACCTTTTGTGTATGGAGTAAGATAGTGAAAATCACACACCTAGGCCATCTATACATAAAAATGTAATTGCATTGAGTGTAGTGAGACATTCTGTTTTGTTGCTAAGGACAACCCTGGAATAACAGAATCACTCAGAAGCCAGCCTCAGTCTCCTCTGACATTGAGGGCTTTATTTCCTTATAATGTAGTTGGTACCATTTAAAGGCACAGACAAATGGAAGGCTACAGAGGCACGACAGAGCAGGCCCATAGAAACCCTAAATCAAATCAAATCGTTATTGGTCATATACACATATTTAGCAGATGTTACTACGGGTGTAGCAAAATGCTTGTGTTCCTAGCTACAACAGTGCAGTAACATTAACAATACACACAAATCTAAAATGTAAAATAATGGAATTTAGAAATATTAGGACGAGCAATGTCGGACTCCAGAGTATGTACGGCAACTTCATTAATTAGTACCCGCAAAACACTCGTCTCAATGTCAACAGTGAAGAGGCGACTCCAGGATGCTGGCCTTCTAGGAAAGCGTCTCCTTCCTGATCAGTATGATGGCTGCATGGTCCCATGGTGTTCTTACATCAGCTGATATCTCAAAGTGCTGTACACTTTCTTCAACACACTGTCTGTGTGGGTGGACCATTTCAGATTGTCAGTGAAGTGAAGCTTTTCACCTTCTCTGCGGCCCGTTGATGTGGATGTGCTCCCTCTGCTGTCTCTTGAAGTCCACAATCAGCTCCTTTGTTTTTTTGACATTGAGGTTATTTTCCTGGCACCACCCTACCAGGGCCCACACCTCTTCTCTCATCATTGTTGGTAATCAGGCCTACCACTGATGTGTTGTCTGCAAACTTGATGATTGAGTTGGAGACGTGCATGGCCACGCAGTCATGAATGAACAGGGAGTACAGGAGGGGGCTGAGCACGCACCCTTGTGGGGCCCCTGTGTTGAGGATCAGTGTCGTAGAGGTGTTGTTGCCTACCTTCACCACCCGGGGGCGGCCCATCAAGAAGTCCAGGACCCAGTTGCACAGGGAGGGGTTCAGACGCAGGGCCCCGAGCTTAATGATGATCTTGGACGGTAGTATGGTGTTGAAGGCTGAGCTGTAGTCAATTAACAGCATTCAAATCGATTAATGTGAGAACACTGAGGAGAACCAAGCAGGCATACCACCACCACATACATACAGCAGTCCTTGTGTAATAATGTGAATATGGAGACCAGGAGGAAGAGGGGTGTCTGACCTGGTGATTGTTGTGTGAGGAGGAGCGAGAACCCTGATGAAGTGAACAGGAAAACAGGAGGAGACATGGTACAGTATGTTGTGTGACTCAGAGAGAGAAGGGCTTCAGGGAGAGTAGCAGGTCTAGTCTACTATGGTCTGCTTCACTCTCCTCACAGACACCATATACACTGCACTTGATTTCCTCACAGAACTGGAAAAGAGTCTGCTGTTTTTCAGTCTATAAAACACAGACAGAACCCATCAGTTTTTATCCACAACTGAGGGACATGACTAGGGATGCACCATATATATCAGCCTTCATATCTTGAGAGCGAGAAAGACAATTAGACATAACCAAATAACTTGACACATTGGGGGGGGGATAAACAACCAAAAACAGAGAAAACTAGAATGCCATTTGGCCCTAAACTGAGAGTACACAGTGGCAGAATACCTGATCACTGTGACTTTGTCCAAACTTAAGAAAAGATTGGACTACTAACAGACTCAGTGAGAATAACCTTGCTATTGAGAGGCCAACGTAGGCAGACCTGGCTCTCAAGAGAAGATGGTTATGTGCACACTGCCCACAAAATGAGGTGAAAACTGAGCTGCACTTCCTAACCTCCTGTCAAATGTATGACCATAAAGACACATACTTCCCTCAGATTACACAGACCCACAAAGAATTTGAAAACAAATCAAATTTTGATCAACTCCCATATCTATTAGGAGAAATACCACAGTGTGCCACCACAGTAGCAATATTTGTGACTTGTTGCCACAAGAAAAGGGCAATCAGTGAAGAACAAACACCATTGTAAATACAACCCATATTTATTATTTATTTTTCCTTTTGTACTTTAACTATTTTCACATCGTTACAACACTATACATATCCATATGACATTTGAAATGTCACTATTCCTTTGAAACTTTTGTGAGTGTAATGTTTAATGTACATTTTTAATTTAACTTTTTTTTTAATGTATTATCTATTTCACTTGCTTTGGCAATGGAAAAATATGTTTCCCATGCCAATATAGCACTTTTTTTGTCAGTTATATTTGACCGTGCATGGCCTCTCTGTAACCCCATGTGAACCGTCCCCCTCCCTCCCTCCCGTGATCCTTCCATCCCTGCACATGCCCTGCTGCTCTCGGGTGACTGGGCCACCGGTTGACACAGGAGCACGACATGGTGCACAGACCAGCCTGTAATACTTCAAAGGTTAGCAGAGGAAACACTGATCACAATCAGTAGCCACACACACACACACACACACACACACACACACACAAACCTGTAGCTTGCCTACTACTAAGGGGGAGGGGCCGTGGCCACCAAATGGCATTGTCCCGGTCCAAACAACGAGTAACAATCTCCTAATGGGGCTTTATAAAGCAACCTCTCCCCAGCAATACACAGACACACACACCTGGATGTGTCCTCGGTCACTGTGAATGAGGTGTTCTCCTGCATCTCTCTTCTGTTCAGCATGAGTGTCCTGGTCTGACCTAATCAACCCCATAGCCAGTGACCTAAACCACATCCCCATGTGACTGCAGCTGAAATTAGCAACATTACAACTAGTCCACAATCACCCCTGACCATGTCACAGCCATCATCATTAACCTGTTTTCACCCCCTATACATTGGTAATGTTTCCTCTACAATCACAAACAATACATCATCCCCTGGCCTGGCATGCAACCATCACTCCTGTTGTTGTGAGCTGGATGCTATAAGGGGGGGTGACATCAACGTGATAACTTAACCACAATCTATACATAACCACCCCCGTTCACCAGTTATAATGACCTTTAGAGTCACTGTAACCTAAGCTATCTACCTCAGAGACAATCAATAACCTACTGCCTACAGTCTTATCCCTGTCATCTCCAATGAAGTGCTAACCATCACACACAACCCTGAGTCTATCCTTCTTGCCATCATTGACCATAGTTACACTCCCCCCTGGTCCTTGTCTCAGATTGACACTTCTCCTCAGGGCCTCCTTCCCACCCAATAGATTAACGTGTGGGCATGTGTGTGGTATGATACAGTGGGAGGGAAGGACAGAGCTGTTGATTCAGTTAGGACAGGCCTGACTGGTCTCACCTCCTGCCTTTACAATCCCATTACCAATCCACCCTGGCCTGAGAGTGTGTTCACAGGAAGCCCTTTATTTCTTTGTCCCTCTGGCTGTGTCCCTCAGTGCTGCAGGAAATAACCCAGCAGCCTCCTGTAAACAGTCCTCTCTTCCTTTAAAGCACTACATCATGGATGCTTCCAGCCAACAAATCAGAAGGTGGGAATCTGTGCTGTATAGAGTGGAACAATCTCCTCCCATACTGTATATAAAATAAACAGTTTATCTTGTGCCTTGTCCAACTACATGGATCTCTTCAATGCCCTCAGTGATGGGGATTCGAGTCAACTAACCTCTGCCGTTTGGTCGTCACCGAACTGCTGCACTGGTAAACTAATCCAAGAGCCTAATGCATATTTCATTGATGACAGACTATTTTAGGGAGCCTCTGCTCTCTCTTTGGCTGGCACAATTGACTCAGATATTTTCAACACTGACATTTGTGAGGCTAGACCCTGACAGTAATATTTGATTTGAGTGCAAAATTGCAGGACAAAAAGACAGAAATGATTCTGACTCAATTACATAGCACTCTACATTCCCTTGGCCGATGAAGGACTGGCAAGGAGAAGATTGCATTCAGATCACCCGCTTTTGGTTCAGGACAGAGAGGACAGAAATACATAGAACCAGGGTAGAAAATAGCCCATCTCTGCACTGACAGAGATGGCACCACTGAGGCAAACACACATTGCTCTAAAATCAATCACGTTTTGAACATCACAGTTCCAAAATAGATCAGAAAGGCAAAAGGAGGTTGTGGAGGCACGCTGCTGCTCAAAATAGCTGTGTGTGAAAATCAGTTTATTTCCTCTCTACAGCTCCGTTCCCCAGAGCAGCAGCAGAGCCCCCCCCCCCCAGAGCCTGTGCTTGGATTTCAGCTACGACCTACATTCAGCCCTTCCCACAAGGGCAACACAGAGTTGGACTTCTTGGCCGACTTCACTGCGACAGAACGGAGACAGTGAGCCACACTCCGCCATCACATTACTGACTGCATGTCTTCCTCCTTGATAATGAGATACAGAGATGTTTCAAAGGGTGGACATGATTTTGTTGCATGTATAGCTAACAACCTAGTGCCCAATGTTCAAGTCCTTAAACATTCAACGTAAAAACGATGGTGTGTCATGCCCCCCAGAATTAGCGGCATACTGTAGCCTACATTTGAGCGGCCAAAATGATTTTGTTTTGTCTGCGCTGAATCCTACCTAGCAGACCATCTGTGGTGAGGCTACTGTAGCCCGCATTTCCATTTCCATGTAAAATGACCTATGTGCACCAACATGTGAATTTCATAGGTGCATGTCAAATTGGGTGTCAAATACAAGTAAGGCATATTTACATTTTTCAACGATTTTCCATTTGAAAAAGCAAAGGCTTTGATTTCAGATGAAAAAGGGGTCTTAGAAAACATCTATCAGAAAAAGTCTTGAAATGTATTAAAAATACATCAACACACAATAATCTTGAAGTAAAGACCCCTGCCAACTAATATCAGGTTTAGTTTTTACATTTAAGAAACATTGCCTTTGAAATTACATTACCAAAATCCCACATCTCTTTATAAGATATATTCTAATTTCTCTCCCTCATGAGGAGGGAGGATAATGAGAGTTCACAGGAGTAACAAGTAAAGGTAGACCTATCAATTAGTTCTAGTATTTTTACTGGTATACATTTTTTAAATGTTTTTATTAAAATTGGTAACGGAATTTCCAGAAAAGAAATCGCTAAACAACATTTTTGCAATTGAATTGGCTACAATGGGAAATCATAGTAGTCACAAACCACAGTTGGGTTCACAAGTTTGGACAGTACAGCACAGCACATTAAAGAAAAGTAGAGTATTGTACAAGCGTCGTAGGTCCTAATCCAGGCACTTGTCCTCTCCTGCCTGGACTACTGCAACTCACTGTTGGCTGGACTTGCAACTTGTGCCATCAAACCCCTGCAACTTATCCAGAACGCTACAGCCCACCTGGTTTTCAACCTTCCTAGGTTCTCTTTTGTCACCCCGCTCCTTCGCACACTCCACTGGCTTCCAGTACAAGACCATAGTGCTTACCTACAGAACAGCAAGATGAACTGCCCCTCCCTACCTTCAGGCTATGCTGAAACCCTTACATCACAACATGATCACTCCGTTCGGCCACCTCAGGTCTGTTGGCCCTCCCACCCCTACAGGAAGCTAGGACAGCAGTGTCCCTACCTCTTCAAACAGTATCTTAAATAATCTTCCTCCTTACCTCCACCACCACCCCCCCCCCAAAAAAGAGCACTTGACCCCCCCCCCCCCCCCCCAATCTCTGACTCTACTGATAGCTACGTTTAGGGAAAATGTACTTTCTATGCCTGTGATATGTGATTCTCCCACCCAGCTATCTTAAGATGAAGATGAAGTCGCATTGGATAAGAGCGTCTGCTAAATGACAGTACTGTAAAGTAGAGTTCAGTGCAGTACACAGTAGAGCACACTAGAGTTGAGTACACAATAATGTACTGTACAGAACTATACTCTACTGTACTCTACTGTATTAAACTATACTGTACTGCAGTGTACTCTACTGAGCTCTACCGTGCTGTACTTTGATGTCCAAACTTGTGAAACTTAGACTGGTTGGTTCAGATTTGGTCTGATCCGGACCAACCAAATGTGGTCTTGTTTTGGGGGCGGAGCTCTTTAAAATAATAGCCAGTGTGTAGAATAATACCCATTTATGCAAACGAGGATATTGCATATTTATACCTTTAAGTACTTATTTAAGATACATCACCATGAAGATAATGACATACTGTACATATCCATGATTATGTATTTCTGTGTAGTATAGATCAGGGACCAGTGATTAAATTCCGTTACCGCAATTCCGTTACCGGGAGTAAATCTACTTCACTTACGGTAGTTCAATAACCAAAATAGATTTCAATGTGTCATGTCATAGCTGACACCACTTTCTTTCTGCAGACATCGTTGAATCTTAATTCGGAGCAGATATTTAAGAGTTTTTGGAAAAAGTGGACACAAACTGAGGGAGATTTTACTGAAATTCTGTTACAAACTTTGCATCTGCACTGTTCTTCCAGCAACTGTAATTTTGTAAAAATATTAAGTGTAAATTGTTAAAAGTAGTTTTATTTGTTCAACTGAAATCAATGTTGTTTGTGTGGCATACATTTAAAGTACTGTGGAATTGCCCACAACAATTTCCGTTACAGTGGAATAGCCCACAGCTCTCTCTGTGTGCTGTGCTCCAGAGCCCAGGTCACAGCCATATTTGCTGACTTCCAGTGTTCACAGGACAAACTAGGAGGACGACCTCCCTCTCACCCCAGGGCTGTGCAGCCCTCTGGAGGAAGATTGCGGCGAGATCTCCATGCTACTCCCTGACAGGAAGGAGACGTGACTATTTGACTGTAAAGCTCTTTCAAGACCCAGAGGGGAGGGGAGTTACATGCTAAAATAAAATAGGTGGAAAGCAGCAGTGTTTACACACTGAAGACACCAGGCTAGATGTAATTAATCACAAGAGTGGGAATGATATGGGAAGGACAGAGTGTGTGTGTGTGTGTGTGTGTGTGTGTGTGAGAGAGAGTATGAGTGTGTGTGTGTGTGTGTGTGTGTGTGAGAGAGTATGAGTGTGTGTGTGTGTGTGTGTGTGAGAGAGAGAGAGAGTATGAGAGTGTGCGGACATCAAACATAGGTGTTACCTGTCCGCTCCATGGTGTTTGTGGTACCTCCTCTACTACCTGCAAAACAATATCCATTTACTTTACACAAATACATATGTTGTAAGGACATATCCAACTACTCTTCTGTCCTTCCCAGCAGACCTGTTTGTATTTGGGGTACTTGATTTATCTTAAGAGTTTTGCACTTTGTACTTGTGTTTTGTACTGGACAAACTAAAACCAAGCAGGTGAAATATTTGACATGAGAAATCAATTTATGACTGACTGTCTTACTAAATTGAAATATGTTATTTGCATTTGTCTCCCCCTCTGTGGATTATGGTTAAACTAGGTGTAATCTTGTTCCAGACATAACAGAGTAGCTAAAGAGATTCCTTACTTCCAGGTGACAACTCCCTACTTACTGCCAGATAGCTGTAACCGCATACAGTAAAGCTTTAGTACTCATAACAGTCAAAACCCAGGCACAGCAGCCAAGGCCTGAGCAGGTGTTTCACGTCCACACAACATATACACATCTCGTCATGTGTAATCCAGCCACTATGCTACAGGTATCAATACAGACTATACTACCCTTGTCAAGTTCAGAACACTTGTTTATCCAGCATGTGATAGTAACACTCCTGACCTGATACAGACAGGTTTTCTCCCTTTATTCAAACACACTGCCCGAATATAGAACATTACTTATGTATGTATTCAACCAGATCAGTTCTCCTGTTGAAGGCCTATAGAAACAGTGCAGACATTGCTGCTAATCCACATTGCACTTGTTGATGGAAGATGTTACTAGACGTCACCTGCCCCTCATGTCCCTGCCAATTTCTCATCATTTGACTAAATTTATTTCAATTATATTGTTGAAACAAAACAAAGAAGAGTCATTCATGCCCACTTTCCAATACTCATTGCAAGATGGCGCCGACAGAGATGGTCGCCTCGCTTCAAGTTCTTAGGAAACTATGCAGTATTTAGCTTTTTTATGTATTATTTCTTATATTGTTACCCCAGGAAATTCTTATTACATACAGCTGGGAAGAACTATTGGATATAAAAGCAACATCAATTTACCAACATTACGACCAGGAATACGACTTTCCCAAAGCGGATCCTCTGTTTGGACCACCACGCAGGACTATGGATATAATCCCAGAAGCAGTCCCAAAACAATGGCGAAGAAGGGGCAGACGGAGCAACCTCCTGGTCAGGCACTGTAGACGTGCACATCACCCACCACTCCCGAGTATACTACTCGCCAATGTCCAGTCTCTTGACAACAAGGTAGACGAAATTCGAGACAAGGGTTACCTTCCAGAGGGACATCAGAGATTGTAACATTCTCTGTTTCACGGAAACATGGCTCTCTCCGATATATTGTCGGAATTGTATCAGCAATCGGGCTTCTCCATGCATCGCGCCCGAAAAACACTTCTCTGGGAAGAGGAAAGGTGGGGGTGTATGCTTCATGATCAATGACTCACGGTGTAATCATAACAACATACAGGAACTCAGGAAGTCCTTCTGCTCACCCGACCTAGAATTCCTTACAATCAAATGCAGCCATTTTACCTACCAAGAGTATTCTCGTCATTTATAGTCACAGCTGTGTACATTCCCCCTCAAGAAGACACCAAGATGGCCCTCAAGGAACTTCACTGGATATGTATTGTAGCTGGGGATTTTAACAAAGCAAATTTGAGAACAAGGCTACCTAAATTCTATCAGAATATTGATTGCACTATGCGCATGGGTCATACACACAATCACCGCCAATCTAACTTCCACGATTCACACAAAGCCCTCCCCGCCCTCCCTTTGGCAAATCTGACCATGACGCCATCTTGCTCCTACCGTCTAATAGGCAGTAACTCAAACAGGATGTACCAGTGACGAGAACAATTCAATGCTGGTCTGACCAATCGGAAGCCACGCTTCAAGATTGTTTTGATCACGCGGACTGGAATATGTTCCAATCAGCCTCAGAGAATAACATCGACCTATACGCTGACTCGGTGAGTGAGTTCAAAAAGATGTGCATTGGAGATGTTTTACCCACTGTGACTACTAAAACCTACCCTAACCAGAAACCGTGGAAAACAGTCTGGGAAAATGGCTGAATATAAACAGTGTAGTTATTCCCTCCGCAAGGCAATCAAACAAGCAAAATGCCGGTACAGGGACAAGGTGGAGTCGCAATTTAACGGCTTAGACACGAGAAGTATGTGGCAGGGTCTACAGGAAATCACGGCATACTAAAAGAAAACCAGCCACGTCACGGACACTGACGTCACGCTTCCAGACAAACTAAACACCTTCCTTGCCCGCCTTTGAGGATAATACAGTGCCACCGTCGTGGCCAACTAACAAGGTCTGCGCCCACCCCCTCTCCTTCTCCATGGCTGATGTGAGTAAAACATTTAAATGTGTTAACCCTCGTTAGGCTGCTGGCCCAGACGGCATCCCTAGCCGTGTCCTCAGAGCATGCGCAGACCACCTGGCTGGTGTGTTTACGGATATTTTCAATCGCTCCCTATCCCAGTCTGTTGTCCCCACATGCTTCAAGATGGCGCCCATTGTTCCTGTACCCAAGAAGGCAAAGATAACATATTCTCATTCACTCCTTGAGATTTGTGTGTATTAGGTAGTTGTTGGGAAATTGTTAGATTACTTATTAGATATTACTGCACTGTCGGAACTAGAAGCACAAGCATTTCGCTAACAAGAAGCACAAGCATTAACATCTGCCAACCATGTGTATGTGACCAATAAAATGTGATTGGATTTGATCATTCCTATTTAGATTCAGGCTAGGGCTATTTCACAGTTGTTTGGTCCTTCTGCTTCTAAAACTATAGCCTGCAGCATTCAAATGGAAAATGCTAACTAGCAGACAGCCCAGGCCATGAAGCCAGGACCATGTTAGTGGACACAGAACACAGCTAGGATTACCAATATGTATTTAAGGGCGGGTAAATAGCCTGCAAACAACTTCAAATCCACATTCTGTCCAAGACAGTACTACGGTCTGGTGTTAAGATACAAACAGAGCTCATTATTGCCGGTCGAGATGAAGATAGAAAATGGTCATCGTGTATGACTTATTATTAACCAGACGTTGGAGAAAAAGACAACGTGATATCCATGATAATGTTCCAATATGTGCAATGGTGAAAAGTAGGCCATCGTAAATCTGTTTGGCAATGAATCATTATTATAATTATTCTAATAATAGGGAATGCTATTCTTATTCTGCTGGTGTTCTGGCATTCCAGTCTTTCAGGACAGACGTTATTTGAAAGAGTGTATTAAACTAGTTCTTGGCTAAAGAGGAAACAAAGACAGCCCTTGCGAATGGCGAGACTCGCTAGAATTGTAGTTTATAATTACATACAGCACTCAGATTTGAAAAAAGGAGTATTTTGTTTGTTACAATGTAAAAGCCATAGAATAGATCATTGCGTTTGAGAAAATTCATTTGTGCAGATATAGATGTTTGTGCCGAGCTAGAAGGAAGCTGTTATCTGCAAAGCTTGATTACATTTTTCATGAGCGTGACCCAGTGGATATCACTGGAGGCTTGTGGTTCTCTCTCCCTCTCCTTCTATCTTCCCCTCTTCTTCTCTCCATCTATTTCCCTCTCAGCTTCTCTCTCCTTTCCTTCTGTGGCCATCTCTCTCTACTTTCATTCCATGTCCATCTTCTATCTATTTCTTTCTCTGTAATCTCAACATCCCTCCTCCTTCCTTCTTCACGTCTCTCTCCCCATATCTGCATTTTCCCTCTCTCATCCCTCTATTGTCCCCATCTACTCTAATAGTGGACATTGATATAATAAAGCAGCACCCTAAGTCGACTGCAGTGTAGTCCATTCTCCAGTTACACACTTTATGCTAATGTGACCTCAAATTGGACAGCGGGCTATGAGGCTGCCTGAGTCTATTGCTGTTTTTACATTTTGGTCAACACATATCCCTCTCCTGCCAAAACCCCAAACTGCATCCATGTGTCTCTAAAATGTCAAAGCCCCAAGACTACCCCAAAACATTATATAATTCATTAAGAGAGCACTTCTGAAGAAACAATGATGCAAATCACTGATGTGGAACAATTAAAATGACAAAATAGTATTGGAGCCAAGGCAAGCCTATAATTGGTGTCCTATAGCTGGGATTCAGGGAATGAGTCAGTTGCTTCTATTCAACCACTGATTACTAAGCAACTCTGTAGAACAAGGTTTGTTTGTTGTGTGGTCATTCTCAATGATCATAAACAGATGACTACGACTGTGTATGCACACATACAGTTGAAGTCTGAAGTTTACATACACCTTAGCCAAATACGTTTAAACTCAGTTTCACAATTCCTGACATTTAATCGTAGTAAAAAGTCCTTGTCTTAGGTCATTTAGGATCACCACTTCATTTTAAGAATGTGAAATGTCAGAATAATAGTAGAGAGAATGATTTATTTCAGCTTATATTTCTTTCATCACATTCCCAGCGGGTCAGAAGTTTACATACACTCAATTAGTATTTAATAACATTACCTTTAAAATGTTTAACTTGGGTGAAAACATTTTAGGTAGCCTTCCACAAGCTTCCCACAATAAGTTGGGTGAATTTTGGGCCATTCCTCCTGACAGAGCTGGTGTAACAGTCAGTTTTGAAGGCCTCCTTGCTCGCACACGCTTTTTCAGTTCTGCCCAAAAATGTTCTATAGGATTGAGGTCAGGGCATTGTGATGGCCACTCCAATACCTAGACTTTGTTGTCCTTAAGGTCATTGTCTATTTGGAAGATCCATTTGCGACCAAGCTTTAACTTCCTGACTATCTACATAATTTTCCATCCTCATGAAGCCATCTATTTTGTGAACTGCACCAGTTCCTCCTGCAGCAAAGCACCCCCACAACATGATGCTGCCACCACCGTGCTTCACGGTTGGGATGGTGTTCTTCAGCTTGCAAGCCTCCCCTTTTCCTCCAAACATATCGATGATCATTATGGCCAAACAGTTCTATTCTTGTTTCATCAGACCAGAGGTCTGCAGGCCCAGACGGCATCCCCAGCCGGCATCCCCAGACGGCATCCTCAGCCGTGTCCTCAGAGCTGGTGTGTTTACAGACATATTCATTCAATCCTTATCCCAGTCTGCTGTTCCCACATGCTTCAAGAGGGCCACCATTGTTCCTGTTCCCAAGAAAGCTAAGGTAACTGAGCTAAACGACTACCGCCCCGTAGCACTCACTTCCGTCATCATGAAGTGCTTTGAGAGACTAGTCAAGGACCATATCACCTCCACCCTACCTGACACCCTAGACCCACTCCAATTTGCTTACCACCCCAATAGGTCCACAGAAGACGCAATCGAAACCACACTGCACACTGCCCTAACCCATCTGGACAAGAGGAATACCTATGTGAGAATGCTGTTCATCGACTACAGCTCAGCATTTAACCCTGGGTCTCGACCCCGCCCTATGCAACTGGACTTCCTGACGGGCCGCCCCCGGGTGATCTGGGGCCCCACAAGGGTGCGTTCTGAGCCCTCTCCTGTGCTCTCTGTTCACCCACGACTGCGTGGCCATGCACACCTCCAACGCAATCATCAAGTTTGCGGACGACACTACAGTGGTAGGCTTGATTACCAACAACGACGAGACAGCCTACAGGGAGGAGGTGAGGGCCCTCGGAGTGTGGTGTCAGAAAAATAACCTCACACTCAACGTCAACTAAACAAAGGAGATGATTGTGGACTTCAGGAAACAGCAGAGGGAGCACCCCCCTATCCACATCGTCGGGACAGTAGTGGAGAGGGTAGTACGTTTTGAGTTCCTCGGCGTACACATCACAGACAAATTGAATTGGTTCACCCACACAGACAGCGTTGTGAAGAAGGCGCAGCGGCGCCTCTTCAACCTCAGGAGGCTGAAGAAATTTGGCTTGTCATCAAAAGCACTCACAAACTTCTACAGATGCACGATCGAGAGCATCCTGTCGGGCTGCATCACCGCCTGGTACGGCAACAGCTCCGCCCACAACCGTAAGGCTCTCCTGAGGGTAGTGAGGTCTGCTCAACGCATCACCGGAGGCAAACTACCTGCCCTCCAGGACACCTACACCACCCGATGTCACAGGTAGACCATAAAGATCATCAAGGACAACAACCACCCAAGCCACTGCCTGTTCACCCCGCTATCATTCAGAAGGCGAGGTCAGTACAGGTGCATCAAAGCAGGGACTGAGAGACTGAAAAACAGCTTCTATCTCAAGGCCATCAGACTGTTAAACAGCCCCCACTAACATTGAGTGGCTGCTGCCAACATACTGACTCAACTCCAGCCACTTTAATAATATAAATTGATGGGAATTGATGTAAAAATGTATCACTAGCCACTTTAAACAATGCTACTTAATATAATGTTTACATACCCTACATTACTCATCTCATATGTACATGTATATACTGTACTCTATATCATCTACTGCATCTTGCCATCTTTATGTAAAACATGTATCACTAGCCACTTTAAACTATGCCACTTTGTTTATATACCCTACATTACTCATCTCATATGTATAAACTGTACTCTATACCATCTACTGCATCTTGCCTATGCCGTTCTGTACCATCACTCATTCATATATCTTTATGTACATATTATTTATCCCTTTACAATTGTGTGTATAAGGTAGTAGTTGTGGAATTGTTAGGTTAGATTACTCGTTGGTTATTACTGCATTGTCGGAACTAGAAGCACAAGCATTTCGCTACACTCGCATTAACATCTGCTAACCATGTGTATGTGACAAATAAAATTTGATTTTAACTAGAGTTTGTTAACAAAAAATGCGTGGAGTGGTTGAATAACGAGTTTTAATGACTCCAACCTAAGTGTATGTAAACCTCCGACTTCAACTGTATGTGTACAACAGGTATTTTCCTGATAAGCCATCATCAACCCTATACTATATATAGTAGTCCTGCACTGCAGCACAATGGATCCACTAAACAGTATAAACTTGTATGGATGTTGGTCAGGGTATTCTGCCTTAAACAGCATAGCGTGGGTTAGAGTGAGTGTCTCTATTCTCAGTCTGTAGTCTGTGCACGTCTCACGTGAGAGGGGAGAGAGAGGTGAATCGGTGAGACACTGTGTCTATGTGCTGTGCACACTAACATCTCTCTTCCAGAGATGAATGGTCTAAAATGAGAGCGAACAGAGGGGTACTTACCTACAGAAGACCTGTTAAGTCAACTGCATAGTGATGCTTCTGTCCATGGCAAGAAGAACATGACGGGAGACAGGAAATGAATTTAAGATTCACCATATTCCCGTCAAGCTACAATTCTGAGTTTGTGTTTCAGCGCAATAGCAGCAACGCCACTTGATTTGGTACAAAGTTGCCTTGCCGATGTTGACTTCCATGAAAGAAGATGTGCACCGTCTGAATTCCTTTTGGGTTTCCTTCTGTCTATATGTCCGTCTGCCTGTCCGTCTGCCTGTCTACAGTCTTGAAGGTTCTGACATATTGTCTCAAACCAGCGACCTCACCCAAACATCTGCTGCTTTAACCCGTCAATGTCGAAGGAGAGGAACAGAAGTCCTCTTCTCCCCTCCACACACAGATACATAATGTAACACAATCTAATCTTCAGCAAACAAAACAAAGATATCACCCACTGACAATTGTACACTTGGCTATTCGAGTAGCATTTCTGATACCACACTAGTCTGTTTCGCATTACTGACTGAGGCATGTTTTCATGCAGGTTTTCCAGACAGCAAACAAAGAGGCGGCTAGCATATTCTCAGTACAGTAGCATAAGCATACACCTCCATCATGGCCTCCATCTTGGCCTGATCTAGCTGGCGTGTTGGTGTGTGCACGCAGGGGAAGGGGTCACAGGGATGGGTGAAGACTGGGTTCAGTGCCCGTGCTCCCAATTCCATGAGGAACACAACCATCTGCCCCACCAATGGGTTAATCCATAGCACACAGGCCGTCCTTTCCAGCATTTTCCTCTCCACATATTCCCTTGCGGGTCAGGGGTCGCATTCCGAGCCCAGGCACCACTGGACTGAACAGACTCCCCCCACCCCCATTTTAGGAGGAAGAGGTCGACAGGCTTTGTTATGGCTTTTGATTGATTGGCAACATTGATCAGAGAGGTTTTATGGAGAGGCTGTTGTTTTCACAATGCTGGCTGAAAGAGGCTCATGGTGAGGAGAGAGAGACAGGAACACACACACACACACACACAGAATGAGATCAAAACAGGCCTTTCCCTCAACCTGTGACATGCTCCATTTTCCTCTGCAAAGCCTCTGTTTTCAGCACTAAATTATTTGAACAGAGGGGGAAGCATCAGGGAGGGGGGATTAAAATAAGAAAGATCTGAGGGTCACTGAGACTAAATTACCCAGAAACCTGCCTAAAATACCGTAACCAAGATGGGTATTTTTTTCAGCTAGTAAAAGCTCCTTCACCGAAGGCTAGCACGACGGCAGAGGGTAAGAGAGAAAGGCTTTAAAACAATCAATTTACAGAGGGATGGCGAGAGAGCGCCAGGGGGTGGAGGGGAGGAGCAGACGGAGAGATGGATCGAGGGAGAGAGAAAGGGAAAGAGAGAGAGGGAGACAGCGAGGGGGACAGGAGGAGAGGAGAGGGGGTAAACTAGTATCCTGGAAACCCTGCTGCTAGCCAGCTCTGGTGCAGGCATGTCAACAGATCACAGCTTAATAATAGAGCCCCCATCACAGAGCACTGCTGTCTCCGCCAGACACACACGCACAAGACACAGACAGCTTCCGTTTGACCAAAACACATCAGCTGACATGTCTGCCAGCGATCTGCCTCTGTCTCATATACTGATATGTTCCGCCTGATGAACAGCAATCCCCCCCACTACCACACTCTCTTTATCTCTCCATTCCTTATTTCCTACCCCAACCATTAAATCCTTGAAGCCAAAGCCAAATAGTGAGCAAATACCTCTGAGCTGTGATTTCCTCAGCTAGTCCAGGGCTACACGACACACAGCAGAGAATCCAGTCAGGTAGGATGAAAAAAAACACAAAACAGATAGCTCTTTATCCACAGGGAGCGCATCAGACGCTCACATCCAAGCTACTTCCTCCCCCAGTCTGTCTGTGATTCGCTGTCGATATCTGTCGGTCTGTCCCTCTGTCCGATGGGTTTTCCTGTTCCTGCCAGGCTGAGAGTCCAGGCTCAGCCAATGTGAGATATACTCTCACACACACAAACACTTACACTGCTGTGCTCCTCCGCTCTGCTCCTGTCTGACTGAACCAAACCAACGTCTCCAGTCTCCCACATGCACCTACCCACCTCCTCTCAGTCTCTCGCTCTCTCACTCAGTCTCGCTTCCCTCGCTCCCCCTCCCTTTTTTCTCTCTCCTCCCCTCCCCTCCGTAGCCTATATATATCTCTCTATCACACACAGACGTTGTCACACATGGTTCCTCTGTTCTGACAAACAAGGCAGTCCCAGCAAAGGAGCCCATCCCCACGCATCATGTGACCCCCGCAATCAACACTACCAAAGGCAAGCACGGGGCAGGGATGGACGGAGCTGGTCTACTGGGGCTGGGCTGCTCAGGCTAGAAGGATGGGGCTAGGTCTGGACAAAAGGCTGGGGATGGGGTGGAATAGGCTTAGATTAGGGACTGAATGAGATGTGGCATGTAGAGTGTGGGTGCATGAATATACACTGAGTATACAAAACACAGCTCCTTCCATACCATAGACCGGCCAGGGGAATCCAGGTGAAAGCTATGATCCCCCATATTAAATCCACTTCAATCAGTGTAGATGAAGGGGAGGAGAGGATAAAGAATGATTCTTAAGCTTTGGATTGTGTGTGTGCCATTCAGAAGGTTAATTGGTAAGACAAAATATTTAACTGCCTTTGAACGGGGTATGGTAGTAGGTGCCAGGTGCATCGGTTTGAGTGTGTCAAGGAATGCAACACTGCTGGGTTTTTCACGCTCAACAGATTCCCCTGTGCATCAAGAATGGTTCACCCCCAGCTAACTTGACAACTGTGGGAAGCATTGGAATCAACATGGGCCAGCATCCCTGTGGAACGCCTTCGACACCTTGTAGAGTCCATGCCCCTACGAATTGAGCAATTCGGAGGAAAAATTAATATTAGGCAATATTAGGCAGGTGTTCCTAATGTTTGGTATACTGAATGTATGTTGACACTGTTTTGCTTCAATGAACAGTAGGGAGAGCTTGGGTGAACAGTAGGGAGAGACAACTCCTGCGTGAGACGACTCATCCTTATGCACATTTTTTCACGTCAGAAATACCGCACCAAACATCCTAGTCAGATGCAAAATTACACGACTAAGGTCTCCCTAGTCAAAAATGTCAAAATTAATGACAGACTTGAGTTATTTTGAGGAAGTGTATACTGGCTACGGTGTCTCAAAATGGACAAACAGTACTATTGATGCTTTTTTCTCGCTTTGCAAGCGAAGGTATTTTAAGGGAGTGTGCGGGCTCGGCTAGTAGAGCTAGGATAGGCACCAGCTGAACTGAAGCATGCTGATGCCTTCAGGAGGGGTGATGGGAGAAAGGGCGTGGGGTAAAGAATTAGCCACGAGTTCCTGTTCCTTAACCCCTCGAGGCTAGTCTCTAAGGCATACAAGTCTGACCACACTAAAACTAACTCAATCAATACAGCATCTCCCAATGAACAATTATTTCTGTCCAAACTGACATTTTTTAAATAATAATAATACATTTTCTGGATGGAAAAAAGTTTTCAGTGTAAACTTAAATAACTAAAACAAGATAAAGTATGTAGAAAAGATAATGGGCATATATATATATATATATTTTTTTTTTTTTTAAGATAAAATAAAAGTCTCAACAGTCAGAGTATATAAAATCCTAAACATTATGCATTCAGGAGTATTTTTGTCATGTATGGGGCCCACTTTGATTTTGTTATTATGTTTGAGTCAGCTTTAAACTGCAAACTCTCAGCCTCATGGCAAAATGTGCAGAATTGAATGAAATTTACTTTAAAAATGAAACATTTTATTTGCACCAAATGGCAAAATGTGTAGAACTGCAGGAAATTAGCTTTAAACAAATAACTGCAGTCAACATGAGGGCTTCAATCATTTTCGGAACCACTGGCCATGCCAATGGCCACGCCCCCGCAACAGCTATTTATTTTATTTCACCTTTATTTAACCAGGTAGGAAAGTTGAGAACAAGTTCTCATTTACAACCGCGACCTGGCCAAGATAAAGCAAAGCAGTTCGACACATTCAACAACACAGAGTTACACATGGAATAAACAAACATACAGTCAACATTAGAAAAAGTCTATATAGAGTCTGTGCAAATGAGGTAGGATAAGGGAGGTATAAGGCAATAAATAGGCCATGGTGGCGAAGTAACTACAATATACCAATTAAACACTGGAATGGTAGATGTGAAGAAGATGAATGTGCAAGTAGATATACTGGGGTGTAAAGGAGCAAGATAAATAAATAAATACAGTATGGGGATGGGGCTATTTACAGGTGGGTTATGTACAGGTGCAGTGATCTGTGAGTTTCTCTGACAGCTGGGGCTATGTACAGGTGCAGTGATCTGTGAGTTTCTCTGACAGCTGGTGCTTAAAGCTAGTGACGGAGATATGAGTCTCCAGATTCAGTGATTTTTGCAGTTCGTTCCAGTCATTGGCAGCAGAGAACTGGAAGGAAAGGCAGCCAAAAGAAGAATTGGCTTTGGGAGTGACCAGTGAGATATCCCTGCTGGAGCGCGTGCTACGGGTGGGTGCTGCTACGGTGACCAGTGAGCTGAGATAAGGCGGGGCTTTACCTATCAGAGACTTGTAGATGACCTGGAGCCAGTGGGTTTGGTGGCGAGTATGAAGCGAGGGCCAGCCAACGAGAGCATACAGGTCGCAGTGGTCGGTAGTATATGGGGCTTTGGTGACAAAACGGATGGCACTGTGATAGACCGCATCCAATTTGTTGAGTAGAGTGTTGCAGTCTATTTTGTAAATGACATCGCCA